>NW_027466949.1:2202500-2267500 GCF_046128005.1 Genypterus blacodes
AGATGTTCCAAACACGGACGTCCCACTTGTGTCTGCTTTGCAAAAGGCTAGAGTCCTTCCTGTCTGAGGTTTGTTGACGGGAGGACGGACACCAATTTCTATACAACAGATCCGGTGTGTTGGTCATGGGGAGGTTTTGTCCGGCAGGTGAAATCAACTCTATGAAGGCTTCTGTGGCTGTAGAGTGAGAGACGGAGGAAGTATTTGCACTTTATCTTTTATTATTATTATCTTTTTTACAGGCTTTATTAAACTCACAATGAACAAGAGGCTGCACAAGGACAAAAGAAAATCATAAAACAGCTATTGGATTACTTTTAGGCTCGTTTGGAAGACTTTAAATTAGAAGTAATATTAACTAAATGAGAAAAGGTTTCCTGTAATTTCGATCCTCCCTTACCTAATTGAAAATTGTCCCAGAGTAATCCCAGGATTTGGAATATGAAGATTATTAAACTGTCGAGTTGAGTAACGATTGACCTGCAAATTAGTCATAAAATAATAATACGCGCCCTCTCTCAGCTATATCCTGAAAGTAGGAGAGCATATTTGAAAAACTTTAATATCATCAACAGTCAGAAGTTTAAGTTTATGGAATGAAGGAGCGGATGGAGGTTGAGGCTACAATTATCACTAAACGCTTTTGGAAAATTAAACGTTTATGGAGAGGAGTAGAATATGTGCTCGCCTAAACTGTGTTCCAATAGGTAAGTTAACAAAGACACAGATGAGTCACTTTTGTAACTATTCCTTAAATGTTTAGATATTTTTTGGCTCACTAAAGCAAATGGAAGAGGCTTTAGTCCTCAAACTTGCCGTTTGTGAAGTCGACACAGATGTTTGTTTCCCTGAACAAACAATCCCCAAGACCAAGTAACTGAATGTGATGTGTAAAAAAATCAGTGTTGCCTCCTTTTAATTCAGAAACTAGATGTTCATTAGAATTCAAAAGCTGATATTGAGATTGATTTGGATCAACATGAACCTGTCATCTGAATCTGCTCTCTCAGCAAACCAAAGGTTATCAGTCTGCATCCATTCACTCAGACATGTAACGTTTTCATTGATTGACACATTTATTGACGCAGCACAATACATTTGTTTTAGAAATTGGGTATTCTACACTACATTTGAGTTCATGCGGCTCTGTAACGGAGGCGGCGTGCATATTATGGCCTTAGGAATCACTCAGCAAACTAAATATGTTTAATCGAGAAGTGTGTATGTCTTACTCGGTCCTCTGTGCCTGTTTCCATTCACCTGTATTCCAAACTTTTTTCCATGAAGAGAAGTACAAGCAGTTAGAGTTGTTTTTATGCACCTTCCAAATGCCTTTTTAATTTTTCACAGACGATGCTGATCTGACAACAAAGACTTGTTTGTACCAAAAAAAAGAAAGACAGAAAGAGAGAAAGAAAGGTGAAGGTATGAACATCAACTTTGTTTTTGTTTCCAGGTGGACAAAAATGATACTTAAACTTTAGTTTGTTGATGTGAATTTATGTTCATATTCTTTGCATGGCGTTTCGGGAATATCTTGGAAATATTAATCACAGCACAGATTATTTGTATGGTTTCAAATGGACCTCTGTAATATAAGAAAAATATTTAATTGTAATAAATAATATATGAGTTTGAAAGTGTGAGAGATGTGTCCTTATTTAAATGTAACTGCAGATGTAGTACCCTGTCTTGTCCACACGGTAGCACACTTGGCCATTACTTTTTATGTCAGCCTTTTCGACAAATTTTCTCCTAATTATTAAATGTCCAACAGCTTCTACACACACACAGTAGAGCCAGAAGCATCCAACTGGGTACATACGTTACACGCTTAATGCGGTTTGTGGAGCGGCCTGTGCGTGAATCACGACAATCAATTCAATCAATTCACAGCTAACAGAATTTATTGTCTGTTCTTTAGCGGACAATTTGAGTCAGAAAGGAATCCAGTTCCCCCCAAAACAATACCAGGAAAATTCAATTGTCTCCTCTGCCTGAACCACCTGAATCTTTCCTCACATTTTGTGATTATGAATCATTTTTCATGCTTTACACCAACAGGCGGAAATGCAATGAGGAGAAATATGAAGCTGTACGTTTCCCTTTGTTTGATTTATTCACCTCTTATCCCAGATCATGGCCCCCACTCATCCTTCACACCGCACAGATAATGACCGAAAAGCCACAAGTGAGAACCTGTTTGAGAGCAGACAAGAGGCCACGTAGATTAAGTAAAACATCAATAATCGTACCTCTGGTGAATATTCATGAGGCCTGTCACCTCTCAATCAGTTTACAAGGTTTTTAAAAGGCAGGTAGAGGATTCATGAGGGATTATGTAGCAGATCTGTGCCTCTGTGTGAATTAACGTCATTTGGCATCGTGTCATTTCTCCAGTAACGTTCAGTTTTCATCAAAACTCAATGTAAGACGGCAGATTTTCACCACAGGGGCAGTTGAAACCATGTTGAGGAGAAGAAATGGCCGCATGTGGCGTTTACGAATAACTCAGCCACTTGTCTTGTGTGCGGAGTCTCGAGTGCATTTTAGATTACACACCTGCCCGTCTTGACTGGACTCGCCTTGACTGGACCAATTTTGTCGTTGCTTCAACATCTTCACCTCCTGCCTTCTTTTTTTGAGTTTGTTTGTTTGTAGGAAATTCTCGGAAAATTTGATTTTCACACGCAGACTCAAACGCGTCATCACATTCCGCGTCGTTATGGCTTCCTGCGACCCGTAATGTTTTCCGCTGTTGATCCCGGTGCCCTTATGGCGCATTTAAATCCCTTATGAATGGAAAAGGTGAGTAATGCAACAATGAGGCTTGTGCTGCTCCGACACCAGCGTCCTCCATCAAAGCTCCGCGCTAATTGCCAGGTGAGTGCCCTCTGCCCGCGGCTTGGCCCCTGGGTGAAGGTGCGCCGTGACACCGTGACTCCCCGAGTCTTTGTTTCTCTTTCCCGGCAGCTTCGTGAGTGTTTTAGAGGAAAGACACGGACCGAGAGGAGGAGAGAGGCTGTAAATTACTGTTTCTCTGCGCGGGGTTCCTCCTTGTTGTTGACCTGAGATGAGTTTGAGTGCGGAACCCTCACGAATTCATAAACTTCTGGGTAACAATCCCAACAAGCAACGACGTGGGGGTGAACCATCTTCATGTAGGCAACAGTACATCATCCAAACGATATCGCCTCTGTTTACGCCACTCACATTAGCATATGGAGACTTTGTTAAGCCTCCTCACATTTGCATTTTCATAATGGATGATCGACACAACGCGACGGTACATTAAAAGCAGCACATGCGTGAAGTGGAAGTGTTGTTGATGTATTGCATTAGGATGCGTTCACGGTCTCACTTAAAGCGAGTTCAGCTGGGATATACAGCAAAGAACGAGACAAGCCACTCTGCATCTCTTGTAATTATGCAAGCAGCGGGCTTATTGCTTCCTCTTCCTGCTCCTCCTCCTGTATTGTGCAGGTTAATACACAAGTAAGATGTTTGCATATATTAGTACCTTTTAACATTTCAGTTGTGTCAAGACCTGTTTCTCTAGGAAGGAAATAAAATGTGTGGAGGCAAAGTAAAGTTGTTTTTCTGTGGTTTCAGTTTGCTTTGATTTTACAATTGAGCATGACTCAGCTGTCATCATTTGCATTTATTTAGCACATAATTATTGCAAGGCAGGATGTGACCTGACAATGCAGCACAACTGAAGACCACATTTGCTTTTTCAGTGCATTTTCTCTCTGGAGGATTTCTTTTTGCTCTTTTCCCCCCTGATTAACAGCCAACTTAATATTTATCTTTCTAACTCTCTACCATGGTAAAAGTTGGCCTTTGCACGCTCGGTGTAGTTTTGCCTTCTCTGTTGTGTTCATCAAATGTCACAGTCGCAGCAGAAAGACTGTGGAAAACATTCAGCTCCTCAAAAGGCCAAACTGGAGTAAAGGGATACATTATTCATCACTGCTGAAAACTCCTGCATGTAGTTATTATCCCTGAAATGAGTCAAGCTGCAGGTGTTTCAAATCGATACATTTATTGAGACAAATACAAGAAAATGTATCCGACACGGAAACATGATGACAAGTGGATGAGACTGAAATCCCGACAATTAGATTAGAGCGTCGAGGTGCGTGTCCACGCAAACAAATGGTTGAGAAGTAAAGTTATATATTTTAAATGTACAATTTTCAAGCAAAATCACAATCTGAAACATTTCCGAATATCAACAAAACGTCCATACATTTACTATGAAATATACATCAACACGCACATAAATACTCTCAATAAAATCAGGCTCATCTTTATGTTGTTCATATTTTTTCGTTTGTATAAATTCATTCAAAGCAACAGAATTGCAACGTTGTTTCTCTTGCAAACACGAGTTGAGCTGTACAACAATGTGGCCGATGTCACTTTGATTAATATGAAAGTTGGAATGATTTGTACAAAATGTTGTCATAAAGTGCTGCTTAGCTCTTTCATACAACTTCCCCCAAACACACATGAAGCGGGCGATGAAGTCAGTAGTTGTCTGGAGGAGCTGGAATATTCCCACCGGCCGCCGGCAAATCTGCCAGCATGGAGGAGGTGTGGCGATGAAGCACTCTGTGAGACATGGTCAGCACGCTCGACCCTTGACCCCTATCCTTCCCTTTCCCTCGCCACCGCGACAGGAAGTGGCGGCACAGGTAGGAGAGGAACTTGTTGTGCAGCGAGGCGTAGATGAACGGGTTGTAGCAGGTGGAGCTCATGGCCAACAGGTGACTCGACACCTGGATGATGTTCACGTAGTTCTTCCCCAGGATGGAGAAGTCGGTGTCCAGGTCGCGGATCAGATTCACCACCTGTGAGGGGTCGATGAAGGAAATCAAACTTTCAGGATTTTCACAGTTTGTTCTATTGTCAGTTCTGCTCCCTGCCAGTGGTTCTGATCCCTGACACCCATCTGTCACTCATTCGCCCATGCTTACCTGTAAGGGCAGCCAGGAGAAAGCAAAGCAGAGGACCGACACCAGCAGCAGGCAAAAGGTCTTCCTCCTCCTCCGGCTCCAGGCAGCCCGCGCAGATCTCAGCACGGGCGACGCCGTCAGGCCTGACGTGGTCCTCTGCTTCAGCTGATAGGATATAGCGCAGTAGGAAATGGAGACGGCGGCCAGCGGGACAAAATAGGAGAAGAAGAGAATGAAGCAGGAGTAGATGAGGCGACCTCGCTCCTGCCCGTCCCAGAATTCTTCACACACGACCATCTGTAGGCCTGCAGCCTGCAGGTCGAGGTAGACGGTGTGTATGGCGGTGGGTGTGGCCAGCGCTAGAGAGGAGAGCCAGATCAGGGCGACCAGACCGCAGCAGAACTGGCAACCCACTCTTTTGCGAATTGGATACGCCACAACAACGTAACGGTCCACCGCGATGGCCATGAGGGAGAGGACGGCGGCGTAGACGGACGCAGACTGCATGACGGTGACAAAGTAACACATGTGGCGTCCAAATATCCACCCACGCCTGTCAAACGCGTAGGACGCTGTCAGAGGGACACAGAAGATGCACATGAGCAGGTCGACCAAGGCCAGATTACTGATGAGGAAGTTGGTGGTGTTGTGCCTTTTCTTGTTGAGCCAGATGAGGAGGAGCAGGAGGACATTTCCCGAGGAGGCGACCAGAACCACGGCGGTGTACAGGGGGATGAAGAGGGGCTTCAGGCTGAACAGGAGATCCAGGCCGGAGAAGGAAGAGTTCGGGAAGACGGGGTGGGAGGAGTTACTGTAAGAGGAGGGAGTATCAGACAAAGTTGGAGAGGACGGTGAGGAAGGACTTGAAGAGTTCACCCAGGAATCCTTCAACGACGTCTCCCAGTCCATAACTATTGAGAGGAGGCACAAGATCAACCAGTATTTAAATATAAGTCATTAAACTGTCCTAACAGGAAGAATAGAACATTTTAAATCACATTGTTCTACTTATTACCACATAATTCCGAATATCTTTGACATATTTTGCAACCTTTATCCTGCGCTCTCCACTCATCACCACACATGTCTGTTATCTCTAAATTGCATTATTCCTCGAATATCAAGGTCACAGCATCTCGCTTGAAGACTTCATGATTAAAGGATTAAACAGAGAAAAAGGAGTGAGTCACATTAGGACTCATTAGCGATCACCTTCAAAACTCTCAGCCACTCTGCCTCCTTTTTATTGACCTCCTCCCTTGTACGTCCACACACTTTCATCTCCCATTCTTCATCTCATCCCTTCCTTTCTTTCCCTAGTGCCTCCGCAGATCATTACCCATCTCTGCCTTTGCCTCCCCAACTGCCAGATGGTCATTTGTCCACGTCCGATCCTTTATTTTTATTTTTTGAACACACCTACACCTCTCTCTCTCTTTCTCTTTTCACTCCGTCCGTCAGTGGCGATGAAATCTCTATCATCGAGCCGATCCTCCTCAGTTCCTCCATTAGACGTGAGGTCATGAAAATCGAACTGATGGTGGCTTTGCAACCCAGACAACCACTACACATGTAAGGTCGCAGGAGGCGCTCGCCATACATTCAGACTACTGTAAACTGGGGAATTTATTGCACGATTGTCTCTCATTTTTGCAATAATCTGAATCAGGGATCGACGCTGGCGCCCGGCTTAAGATGCTGTGGCATAAACAACGTTGTCTTAAATGTTGCAGATTGATTAGTTTGCCCTAATTGTCACAAATTGTTATTACAGCGGGGGGTAAATGTGGCAGCTGTGTCATTTAGTAACCATTAAGTTAAGAGCACAGCAGGGAGAAGTGCTCATTAGTCTGAGCAGATTTGATGAGTTGAGATTACAATCAATATCAAAACAATCAGAAGTAAGGGCTCTCTTGTCTAGCGTTGAACCAAATCAATTTTATAAATGTTAATGTGCAAGACAAATCAATAGCTTTACAAATCAGAAATAGTACTCAGAAATAGAAAACCCCAAAACATGCAGATGTGATCGGAACCAAAGACATTTCAGGTAGAAATCAAAGTAAAGTTTACCTGTTGGTGATGTCATAATTCAATCAGGTTTGCAAGACACTTTAAGTTGACGGAAGGACAGTCCAGCTCCTGTTTGTGTCTTCTGTCCACTGGAGTCCTTCTGGTTTCACTGCAGCCATACGTCTCCACTGCAGCCGCTCTGCCTGAAGACTGAAGAGGTGTGTGTGCTCTCTCTCTCTCGCTCTCTCTCTCTGTGATTTACCCACAGTAAGGTTAACACAGACCTCCACCTCTGCTAGTGCCGTCTCCCTCTGTCTCACAATTAACAATCAGTATAGTTTACTGTAATATTACTTTTGGGGCTCATAATACTTGACAATAAATTGTGATTTGAACTGTTTTATGTGGGTTTTATAACTATAATCTTCCTAATGGGACCTACAGGATACTGAGGCTATGGTACTGAATGGTAGATTTATAGAGATCTTGTCACATTTTATGACACTTTTCCTCCTATGGGGTCTCTATAACGCTCTCACTGATGATCATATAGGGGCCTTTCATTCACTCTGTTACAGACATCTGAATAATATGAGATTATGAGGTTGAATATGCATAAACAGAAGTCAGACATCCCGCTCCTATATTTAATATTATGTTTCAGTATTCAACTTAAACAGAAAGGTTGAAAACTGTAGTTACATGTGAACAAAAGTTATTTATTATTGCTTTTTAAATAATTATTTTTTTCAGTTTGACTCAAATGATAAACACAATCACTGCACAGGGCTGCAGGGAGGAGAGGCTGCAGGATAATCAGGGGTCACCCAAGGTCAAATGAAAAGCATTCACAATTTAAGTAGGAAATTAAGTCACAATCAAACTAGTTTACTTACACGTTTGACTCTCACTTCTCAGTATTGAAAGGTGCAGTCTGGGTTAGTTAATAGAATTAAACCTCTTTTATTTTGAAGGTCCCTGGAGGCCTGTTTGCTGTGATGCAGACTTCAATGCAAATCTACTTTGTGTGTTTATGTTGTTGTTTGTCGCCCTCTCAAGATGGCTGGCAACTTACACAGATATGTGGCTTCTTAATGCTTGTTTCAACTCAAATATCGTTTCAGTTTCAAAGAAGACCATCAAACGTTGTAAAATCGACTTCATTTTATTGAAACATGGGTAAGATTTCATGTGCAAAAATCAACATGGCAAAAATAGATATTACACAATATGTAACCACCATTTTCAGGAAAATATCACAGAGGGGTTTCAGCTCACAGTTAGAAAAGAACAAAGGAGATGTTTCTGCAAAGGAAAATAAATGTTACAATGACAAATACAGCTCGTGGCCTCAACGTGCATTTACTGACCAATCAACATGTCACAATACGACGGGAGTTAGTTAGACACATTTAGTTTATTATATATTCCTAAATTGCTATGACTGAAGAGAGGAATTGCATGAACAGCAGAGATGTGACTGACTGACTGACTGACTGACTGAATATTAATACTTAGTAGCCCAGGAGACTAGAGATCATGATGATGAGCTGTAATTGCATCTTCACCCGGGGACGACAAAAGCTTTGGACAAAACATGATATGACATAATCCAACAGTCAATGGACGTTCTGCATCAAGTCTCCCCTCACTGAATACACACCAAATTAGTTCTGCCTTCATTCGGTGTGACTTTTTAACACCCCTCTCATTTCTCCGGGCTGAGAGTGTCATCATCTTTAGAGTTGTGTATCTCTTTGTCCGTTTCCTCTCCATTATGTGTGTGGTTTGATTCGGGCCCTTCTGTATTGTGAGGCGGTCTCAGGAGATATTCCAGCTCCTCTGCACTGATGGCCACCTTCTCTGGAATCAACCACCTCTTGAAGTGCTCGACAGCGCTGGCGAGGGTGGAAACACAAAAAGGAAAGAGGATAAAGATCACGACGGGTCTCTAATAACACTAATTAATGCTGCTCACTGTCTGGTAGCTGGAAAGCTGCATCAACCTTCACCCAGAGGCGTAAACAACACAAAACCTGCTCCAATTACTGCATGAGGATGAATATTTAGGATAATTGTGTGATTATACTTAATCAGGTGCCCTACATGATAAATAAGGGATGAAGCAGAGGCAAACAGCCAGCGTGACTCTTTCATTCTTCTCTTTCAGTCTAGGCCGACCTACCTTTGATCCAAGTCGCCGCTTTGGAAGAGCTCAGAGGTCTGGGCGTCGTGCAGGAAGCGGTCCCAGCACTCCTTTTTGGCTTGAGACAAAGAGCGCAGCATCTCCCTGGAAGTCATGTCACTGGACTGACCTCTCAGTTTCTTCAGACGGTTCTCTGCAGCAAAACATAGATATTTAGTATCTTATCAATAATTAAGAAAGTGCACATTCTCAATTCAACTATAACAACAATTGTAATGTAAATAGAACCGGATTCAAGTCCAGACCTCTAAACAGATCAGAGTAACCAGGACTAAGTGAGACATTGTGCAGAACAGTTTACAAGAATACAGATTTGAGGTCATATTGTCCATTTCAAGTACCAATCAATAACAGAGGAAGACTTGAGGTGGATGGATGAAGACCTGTACCTAAACTGGCTATGTAGACCTCGGAGTCCTCCATGGGCTCCCATCTGGCGGTGGTAGACGAGGTTAATGTCCCATTTGAATGCCCGTTGACGTGTGGTGCTGCTGGCTGGAACGAGTCGTTGAACTCGGACGTGGTTTCTGGACTCGTCTCGCCCCGTACCTCCGGCAAGTCCGAGCAGATCTTGGACCACAGCTCCCCACTGGACGGGGCCTCCTGACTCTCGAAGTCATCAGTCATTCTGGTGCACTAAGCAAACGAATATCAACATCATTAGGAAAATCAACCACTTTGTTATTCAGTATTAAAGCATAAAATTGCTCGGAGTAAACCAAAACAGAGAGATCGTCAAAAAGCTGAAGAACTCGGCTAACCGCAGTTTACTGATAAATATTACGCGTTTTAAAACGACTCGCCACTGCAATTATGTACCTGCATGCAATTTAATCTTACCTTTATAAACTATTGATTGAGTAAGAAAGACTCGCTCTTAAATATGTAAATATATCCAAAAACTACAGATTAGCCTCGCTAGCTTAAGGTTTCCAGGTCTAAAAGCTGCAGACATTAAGACACATCCCACTTCCTTGTTTTCGCTCGTGTGATTGGACGCTGACACCGCCTGTCAAATGTGATTGGCTCTTTGCGAGTGTGTGTATGTAACTCCGCTTCTCATTGGTCCGCTCAGGAGAGGCGCTCAGGAAGCGGATACAGGCGAACTACGAAGGTAAATAGATTCCTCTGACTCTGATTTCTCCTTCCTCCGTTTTAAGACATTTAAGAGTATTTACCGTTTAACAACTTGATTAAAACAACAACGGACCATTATGGAGCGTTTACACTACAATATTAGCAATTCAAACATGGAAGCTATTGACTTGCACTGATCTTGGTGTGTGTCACGTACTGAACAGAGATATAAACGCTAAAGGATTTGTTCTATGCACTCAAAAGTCCTATGCCTTCCAAATTTTGCAGACAAATTTGTTTGTCATTTGTCACTGTTAGCTCGCATTTCTCCTTTTGTCAAGATGATTCATCTCCTGCACAGGTGTCTGATATCAAAATACTGAGTAAAGGCCATAGTCACTACACAGGTGTTGAGAAGTTTGCATGCAGACTGCAGAGATGAGCTATAATGAGTAATGGGTGTTCATTTCTCCACCACAAGCCTCCTCCAGCATTGTTTCAGAGAATTTGGAAGTGTCACATGACATGTAACCCATGAAGTATGATTGGGACGCTCTGTTCCAATTCCCACCAATATCTAACAACTTTGTATAACTATTAAAGAGGAGTGGGAGAATATTCCAAATGCTAAAATCAAATGGGGAACCTGTGACTAACAACTGCTTGTCTGATGTAATCAATGTTCTTTTATTACCTTTGAACTCAATAACATCTTGTAAATTGACATGTGTTGTATTTAGAGTGCTGGCCCGTCATGTCACTGCAGGGAGGTCCGGTGTAGGATATGCGAGCAGCGTTGCGTTTTGTAGTAGTGGCGTTCCCCATGGGTGTGCTGCTTTCCCGGACCATGGCGTGGATGTCCAGCGGGAAAACACATCCGGAGCTCATCAGCAGGCTCAGAGGTCAGAGAGAAAACACGGCTGGATCAGATAATGTTGGTGAAAGTAAGAATACTAACTGAAGCCTGATTTCCTGCTTGTTTCTCCTTCAGATCATGGGGTAATCCGCAGCGACAGAGTGTTTGATGCCATGCTGGCGACAGACAGAGGCCTCTATTCTGCAGACTATCCTTATGCAGACTCTCCTCAGTCCTTAGGTATCACAGTATTTCTGTAGTTACATTGTAGTTTGACTGCGGACTTTGTGTGTACAGTAAATTCTGTATACTTTCCTCTATACTTTCTCCTACTGTTGTTTTACCCTATACGGTGGCTTTCTTATTGCAGGCTACAGAGCAACCATCAGTGCACCACACATGGTGAGTGACGTCAGCTAACAGTCAAACACTGGACCGTGAACCTGAACATTTTAAGTTTGAATTTGTGTGCTTATCCATGATGTTTATGGGCTTTGATTGACAGCATGCTCATGCCTTGGAGGTGCTGAGTGACAAACTAACTGAAGGGGCATCGGTACTGGATGTGGGTTCAGGAAGTGGCTACCTCACTGCCTGCTTTGCAAGGATGGTAGGTTCTATGTATTTGGTGTGTTAAGTACATTACTATCTTTATATTTTCTCACAACATGACGTTATGTATGCCCTCGAGCATTACAGCAGTGTTTTCTTTACTGTGTATAGGTTGGACCAGCAGGTAGAGTAATTGGCATTGAACACATCGATGAGTTAGTTAAACGGTCAATAAAAAATGTGCAGTCAGACGACCCGGAGCTGCTCCTCTCTGAACGCATCAAACTGTTAGGTGAGCCACTGAAGCTGAAACTGCCTCAGTCTTCATCCAGATGTGTATATTGGTCATGATTATGTAGTAATTACAAAAGGTTTTATCTGTTTTCAGTGGGGGATGGGAGGCTCGGCTTCCCAGATGGAGCCCCATACGACGCCATCCACGTGGGTGCAGCTGCAGCGACCGTGCCCAAATCTGTAAGGACATGTTTGAATTTTAGTGAAGTGAAGTTTATTGAAGTGTCTCCACCTTGGCTGACAGAGATGACAAACTCCTGTGTTCTGCCCTCTCTCTGTGGAAGCTCCTAGAGCAGCTGAAGCCGGGCGGGCGTCTGGTTCTCCCTGTTGGCCCAGACGGTGGCAGTCAGGTGCTGGAACAGTACGACCGGCAGAGCGACGGGACCTTCCTCAAGAAAGCTCTGATGGGAGTGATCTACGTCCCCCTGACTGACAAGAGGCATCAGTGGCCCGGGTATCTCAACAAATCACTTTCTAAATCAAAAGCTGTGAAGTTAAACGACAACGCCAAACAATCATCAGCTTGATTACGTGGTCCACACACATGCTGTAGCTTTTCATTGATGGCATTTACTATCTTCTCTCCCCAGAGGTGAGCTCTGATTGCAGTGTGGTTGCCCCTGCAGGAGGTGGCGTTGGTGCAGCATCTCCATGGCCCCATAACAACGCCTCATGGTTTCGCTCAGCTCCGGCCTTATGGTGGCCACCTGCCCCACTGGGTTGTCACCTAGCAACGCAGGCAGATAATCTGGCTTTGTTTGCCCGGCCCCATTGTCTTCCAGCAGTGCTGACACAGTGAGTGGGTGACCGAGTGAGTGACTAACTGTTTATAACTGGACGCTCTGCTAATGATTTAACTCCCAGAATCCTTAGCATGACAGAAGAAGAGAATGAACATAATAAATGAATTTAACTTGTTTCTGGATGATTGTGGGTATTTCAGATGAATGAGCTTGTGCAAATGCTTTTTAACTATAATAAAAAAATTAGCAAATTAATATCTTAACCTGTTGTAAGAATTGCTTCTTTTTTTGCTTGCTTTCGAGTTGTCAATGATTTAAATTAATCCTGGAAATGAGGTTCCTGCTGTCCAAACTAGTCGGTACAATAATTGAACAGTAGGAGGCGACAACATACCGGCGATGAAGTGATTCGCTATCAAAGAGAACGAAGAAGACACGTCGCGTATTTGACACACAAATATAGAACTACAAAATTACATCATAACTTCGCGCCCGTGCGTAACAAGGACCTCTAGCCGAAGAGCGATGCACGTGAGTGTCTCGGTTAAAGGTTTTATATCGTTTAATAAAACATTTTCCCAACACAAGTGTGGTTTTAAGACACTATTAGACAAAGCGACGCACTCTGTGAACAGTTTGGTGGTTAATACCCAGAGAAACGCGTCTTACTCCAGAGTTACAGCGGGTTTGTTTCCCACTAACCACCGCTCTCTACATTTCCACAAAGTAACCGGACCACAACACTTCGTTTCTCCATCTAAACGCTTTGGGAGTCACGCTGTTTGTTGCAGCTCGGTGATGGAACAGGCGACTCTCCTTGCCGGGGCGCCGGAGGTTACCGCCGCCGCGTCCGTGGAGGGGACCGGGGCCAAAGAGGAGACACAACCCGGGAAGCGCAAGAGCGACGAGGCGGCCGAACCTGAGCCGAGTGTCAGAGGAAAGAGACGGAGAGGAGCCGGAGGAAAGAAACTCCGACCCGGGGAGAGATACATCCCCCCTCCGCAGAAACGGAACCCGGGGGTCAGCTTCGGCCAAGAGCACTTCAGCGAGACCTCCTACTACTTCGAAGGTGGACTCCGGAAAGTGCACCCGTACTACTTTGACTTCAAAACCTACTGTAAGGGCCGCTGGATCGGGAAGAGCCTGCTGGAGGTGTTCGAGAGTGAGTTCAGAGCAGAGTCCATAGAGTACTACCAGAAGGCCGCCAAAGAGGGCCGGATCCGGCTCAACGAGACCCCCGTGGAGGACCTGTCAGTGACACTCAGGGTCAGTGTCACATCAGATCCCCTTGAACAAACCTGAACCACGTCTTTTCCATCGTCTTACATTTCTCACTAATGTTTACTATCCACAGAACAATGACCTCATGAAGAACACGGTGCACCGACACGAGCCCCCTGTTGTGGGCAGACCCCTGGAGCTTCTGGTGGACGACGGTGAAGTCCTCGTCGTTGACAAGCCCGCCTCCATGCCGGTCCACCCCTGTGGACGTTTCCGCCACAACACAGTGATTTTCATCCTGGGGAAGGAGCGAGGCATCACTGAGCTCCACACGGTCCACAGGCTGGACCGGCTCACCTCAGGGGTTCTGCTCTTTGCCAGGACCCTGGAGACGTCAAAAAAACTGGACCAGTTGGTGAGAGACAGAAAGGTGGGTCCATGTAATTACAGTCTGAGTTCACGTGTTGAGGAAATGCATATCACAGTGCAAAGTTACTAATCATTTCCCATTTCTAACAGCTAGAGAAGGAGTATGTGTGCCGAGTGGAGGGGGAGTTTCCAGAGGATGAACTGGTCTGCGAGGAACCAATCCTGGTGGTTTCCTTTAAGATCGGTCTCTGTCGAGTTGACCCCAAGGGCAAAGATTGCCGAACTGTCTTCCAGAGGCTGAGCTTTAACGGAACAAACAGCGTTGTCCGATGTCTGCCGCTCACCGGCCGCACACACCAGATCAGAGTCCACCTCCAGTACCTCGGCTTCCCTATTCTCAATGATCCCATCTACGGCTCCTCGGCCTGGGGTCCTCACAGGGGCAAAGGGGGATTGGTGGGAAAGAGTGATGAGGAACTGCTGCAGGCTCTGGTGGAGGACCACCGCACCCAGGAAAGTCTACACCTGCTGGATGTTCCTGATGCTGGGACTGGGGTTTTGAAAGAAAAGACTGAGAAAACAGATAAGCTAGATGAGACAGAAGAACCTGCTAAGAGTGGAGAGTCACAAAGGGACATTTGTGGTTCTGGTGAGAAGTTAGACACACAGGTGCCAGAAGATTGCAGCAGCCATGCAGTGAAGGAGGTGAATCCAGGCTGCACAGAGGGAAAAGATGATGTCGCCTCACCCGGACAACTTCAGGGCTCTGTACAAACTGAAATAAATGGGAGTCAATCAGAAGCGACCGACGGCCCACAGCAGAGCCCACCAGGGACCAGAGACCACCTGTGCAGCGAATGTAAGCTGGTACGGCCGGACCCCACAGATAAGGAACTTGTTATGTATCTGCACGCTTTACGCTACAAAGGACCAGACTTTGAATACTCCACACCTTTACCTGACTGGGCCAAAGAAGACTGGGTTGATGATGATTAGGGTCCAGGATGTGCTGTAGATGGGGTTTAAGATTATCAGACCGGTAACGCTTACAGGTTTGGGTGCAGTCCTGCTTTTGCTTTGATTCATTTCAGTTGAATTCCTGAGCCGAATCTGCCTGAAACGGCTCAACCTAATGTACGACAAAAGCATTTCCTGTTTCTCCCAGAAATGTGGAAATATTTTCCTTTGGCTCTTAGCTCCGCCTGAAATATGAGCAGAATGTTGAACCGGATTCATCCAGTCTCATTATACTTTGGACTCTGTTTTAATGATGATAATGATGATTTAATTGAAGTCTGTCATCTGTTGGCGACTCCGGAGGCTTCAAAGAAATAAACCCAGCATGCAGGAAAAATAAATGTTTTATTTATCTTTCATTTTGTGAAAAATTAACATCAGCAACTGTACAGAATAGAGGCTGTGACCTTTTTTTTCATATTTACTGTGATGAGAAGCTCTCCCTGGTCTGTAAGGCAGGTTGTTGTTATTACATCACCTGATTGAAAGTGAAGCCAGACACCTGGCCAGGTTATTACATAACCCTGCTCATTGGCACGTCTGTCTGGACTCCTTAGGTCTTTGTAAATCTCTTTTGTTTCATACTATTACATCACATGTAGGACTACAAACACAGCTCCTGCAACTTACTTTACATTTACACACACATTCTTCACACAGGAACATACAGTTGTTTTCGTCTTAACAACTCATGAGGAGATGGCACATGCTGTAGATGTCTTATACAGTTCATACCCTAGAGTGGATGGTACACACACATACACTGAATTAGATGATGTGACATCATAGAAGGGAGATGTGAGGCAATCAAGACTTCCTCTTCTTAGACGTTAGACGTTCTATTTGCTTTGCTTATGTTGCGTTGACACATTTCCACCTTTGACGCAGCTACAATACCAATCACAGCTCACTCTTACTTTACCACGGAAAAGGCGTGACATATCTGTTGTCAAGAGTAAGTATGCATACACTAATATTTATCCATTGTTATTACTTTAATAGAACCCTGCTTGTAGAATCGGTGAGTAAACTTTACATTTCTTGGCAACGACACTAGAATAAATAAAGGGCTTTTAATTTGACAGTGAAACGGTTAATAATTGCAAATGAGCCATGATGCCACATGTAACATTACTCACTGTGTGTCTGTGATGGTCAAAGGAGACACACACACACACACACACACACACACACACACACACACACACAGCACAAAACCACACACCTGATGACTATTGATGAGACAGCTGTTTGCCGTTATGGTGCTTGTTTGTTTTCTTATTAGATGATAGATGTTCTCATTTTCAGTGACATCGGTGAATGTACACGTTTCCATATGGCTCATTAAGGTCGATTGCAGCATGTGGAAAAGCGTGCGAGCGTCTCCACACATGCGGCGTGTTTCAAACCCAGTCTGTGCAGGTGCAGATGTTAAAAGAGTTTCAGGCACAAAATAAATCCTGCAGCGAGGCGCGGCTGCAGCTCTTCATCACTGTGAAGAATCGTGGCTACAAAATAATGTTTCCTCTTTTCTCTTTCCCACCCCAAAATAGCCAGGTTGAAAGAGTCATGCTTTGACCTTTTGATGAAGCAAGTAACCCTCATGCTCTGATTGTAGTCATTTGTAACAGAAATTAATAACATCAGCAACAATAGCCGCCAAACATGCTGTTACATATAATGTTTGAAACTGGCTTATTTCCCTTTTAAATGAACGATTCTGTGTTCCTTTAGTAACGCCGATGTGCACAGTGTTCCAAAAAAGCTCAGCACGCGTCCTCCCGCTGTCCGTCTCTCTTTATCCATACGTCTGGCAGGTCTGGCTTACTGTTGGGTAAGATGACCACTTCCTCACTCTGGCTCGTGTTACCTCTGCCACAAGTGTCATAAAATGTCTCTTTCAGCGAGAGACGCAGCGTGTCCCTCTTTCCGTTCAGGTGTCCCGGCTGTAACGAGATGTCCCCCTCTCCTTGTGTGTTGGAAGGTCCTGGTTCTATGTCGCTCAGACACGTTTCGTTGGAGTCCTCCAGACCCTCGCAAGAGCTCTGGGACTGGAAGGAGAGGAGCCCTTTGTTGGAGTAATGATGGTGTTGGAGTCTGTCCTCTGCGACCGGCTGGTCAATGGTCTCCAGGGTGTGGCTGATTATGGTCTCTTCTATGCTTGAAGATGAGGAGAAAGACGGATCTGTCCAGTTCTTCACCCCACATGACTGACCTCTACAGGTCTTACAGAGCAGCTTGTCCTTACTCAGGTCGTCTTGTGTCGGGCCTACAGGCCACAGACTGTTCTGTTTGTAAGGAGATGAGGTCTGCAGTGCAGGCGGCTGTTGACAGATCTTATGTTGATGACTGCACGTCTCCTCACTGTCCCCTTCTATGCTGTTTCCACCCACATCTCTCCCACAGTATTCAATCTCGTCTGAGAGCACTGAGGGCCGGTTGGACAGCTTGCTGGTGCACGTGCTGTTTTCAAAGCTGTCACTCAGCCGATAGGCCAATGGCTGTAACTCGTATTGCTCTGGCCCTCGTCCTCCGCCCACTCCTCCTCCAAGCTGTTTCTGTCTCTGCTGCCGTTGGTGCATGGGGTAAAGGTAGCCACCTGCGTCTTTGTCATAGCTCCTCCTTACTCTTGACCTGCCAAAGGCCCCGTTTGCCGCAGAGGCCGATGAGCCACCGGGTTCTGCTGTCGGACAGGAGGACAGCATGCTGTCAGTCTGATCAGACAAACACGGCACGATACTCTTTCCACATTTATTCTGTGGCCCAAAAAAGCAGCAGAGGGACTGGAAGAAGAATGTTGCAAATCCGCACGCAACACATTTCACCAAAAACAGAAAAATGCCCAGTTTTCTGAACAGCAGTGCTGTACACGGCAGCATGATGATACCCATGCAGAAAAATGCACCGGAACCAATTGCTACAGGACATCCCATCCTTT
The DNA here is from genome assembly GCF_046128005.1 of Genypterus blacodes. NCBI lineage: Eukaryota > Metazoa > Chordata > Actinopteri > Ophidiiformes > Ophidiidae > Genypterus > Genypterus blacodes. The sequence continues at coordinate 2,220,748 of NW_027466949.1, forward strand.
TTGTGGAGTGCGCTACTTTCCCAATCCTGTCAGAATGAGGAGCTAAGCTATACGATATGCAGTAGTTAGAAATAAAGTCAACGGACAAACCTGCTGCTAATGATATAAACAGGGCCTCAATGCCGCTCAGCTGCCATTCAAGTAGAACCAGCAGACCCACCGTGACAAACACACTGCCCCCTACAGCCGCAGTCCCATATAGACTCAACGAGATATTCCAGGTAGTTAAGAGAAGTAAAGTGAACGTAAGAGCAACTGAGAAGCCAGCAACTACCAGAGTCTCTGAGCTTAATGACTGCTGTAGATCAAACAGAGACAACTGACTGGTGAACCAGCCGTTCTCCAGCCCGTGCGGCGCTCCTGATATTTCCCGGTTAAACCAAGTCAAGATTTCTCTGAAGAAGACACTGGTTCTGCTGAAGTTGAGGCTGTAGAGGTATGTAGTTTTGAATGCCAACACAAGGGCAGCTATTCTGCCGTTTGGTTGGAAGTACAGACCTCCGCTGTGAGCCAGATGGCCCTCAGCATACCTTTCCGCCAGCATCATACTGAGGCAGTTCTCAAAAACCCTGGGTGGGTACGGGAAAGGGATGTTATTGCAGCAGAAAGTGAGGGCATCATCACTCTCTGAGCAGCGTCGGACAGACACCCATTGTATCAGCTGCTCCACAAAGCAGATATTGTCCGTTATATCTTTATCCTCAGGTGATGGAGGGCTGTAAAAGCTTTGGTTCTGAACACGTCCACACAGGTCCCTCAACCAAACCTGGGCATCTGGTCGGCTCATGTTGAAATCGGGGTCAAGAACCAAAGTGCCGTTGCTCCTTGGGTTCAAGTGATCCCCGTTATCGATGGGTTTGACGCCCCAAACAAGGGTTAACGTAACAGGCTTATCCTCCCCATCTCTCTGCCGCTCGAACATAAACATGTGGCGGTACTCAGAGTCGTATCGCTCAAACGGGTGACTGGAGCGGAAGAGCTGAGCGACGCGGCTGTCGAGGTTGGGCAGCGTCATGCCCGGGTCGATGCACGACATGTACGTGCCGCCAGCAGCGAGTACTGCGAACCAGCACACCCAGATGTATCTAAACTTTACCACGCCACAGGGCAGGATCTTAAGAAATAATAAATTAGACGTGTCCGTGAGACCTCGTTTTAATTCCCTCAGCTTTTGTCCGAGGGTGAACAGGCATCGCTTGCGTGAGCTTGTATCCCAGAAACCGCCTGTTTTCTTAGGGCAGCATGGTCTCCATCCCTGAACCGCAGATCCAGAAGACACCTCGTTGTAGCGCTCGCATAAAATGAAGGAGCACGGCAGCCACACTAATGCCAAGAGTGAACTGATGAAAGAGGCCGTTCCTAGATAAACGGAGAAACATCGGATTGTTGTGATGCTGCTCAGATAGCCACAGAAGAATGCTGCGCTGGATGTTAAACCTGATGCTAAAATCAAATACCCGACCTCATGCAAAGCCCTGTTCACTCTCTTCTCAAGGGAAGCTGAGGGGTTCTGGGACATCTGCAGATTCCAGAAATCTACAAAGGTGAAAACGTGATTGGAACAGCTTCCCAAAAGGATGAGAACTACCGAGATGTTCACCATGGGGAAGAACGTCAGGCGAAATACTACTTTGTAGAAGAAGTAGGAGGTAAGGAGAGAACCTGCGATGGCTATTACAGACAACGCCACGATGAAGAGCGACTGGAGGTACAAAGCCATGGTGAAGAGAAGAGACACAACAGCCAGAACAGGGTATACTGAATCTCTTGCCAGGTAGTACTTAAATAATGTCTGCTTTATACCAAAGTCCATGCCCGTGATGGTTGTGTTGTTGTATGTCAGATCCCTTCCTTCCAGACTCTTCATGTATATCGCCACCATATGTTCCCCTTTGTCCACAGGTAAGAACAGAAGGCTGTACTTCAGCGTAGGGATTTGGTATTCGACCGTCTGTGGGCCTAGGAAGTCTTTGTCGACTAGAAAGTGCAGGATCTGGAACACCACACGGGACTGCTTGCAGCGAGAGGGGACAGAGGAGCAGCTGCTGTATTTGGGTCTCTCGACGCAGCCTTCCACCAGATGTCCTTCGTGATAATATGGAGCACAGAACCGCAGCAGGTTCAGAGACTCAGATACCTGCGGGGAAAGGAACAAAATGGGATATGAGATGTTTTTAGTGCACATTGTCCACCTTTGACAGTCGTCTTCTAATAATCCTTAAAATGAAATGTGTTGAAGGCTGAACAACCTGTTGTGAGGTGAGGCTCAGACAGCAGGAGGCGTTGGTGAGGACAGCCAGGTAATTCCCCAGGGACCAGCTAGGACAGCAGCCCCCTCTGGATGCCTTTTCTTCAGCCTCCACTCTCACATGCTGTTGGCACAGATTCTGGAACTGCGCCTGGGAGCGAATCTGAGTAAAAACAAGTGAGACATTTTCTAAAAACAAATTCACAAGACAGAAATTCAATTTGCATTTTAGGCCCACGGTATTGAAGGGACGTGATGTGAGGAATGAGAGCGAACCCTGGACTGCTCCATCTCGCACATGGCATGAATAGACTTCAGGCTCCACAGACTCGCTGAGTTTTCTGACCGGAACACCAGCTGGGCCAAACGCTCGCCTGCACGACAGAGTGACAGATGGAGTCAACATAACGAGTAAACCAGCAGGGAATCGCCACACTTCTCTGCTCTGAAGGGTTCATTTGTCAGGTTCAAATGAAACAAAAGCAGGTAAACAACATTTCTGTCATTTCTGTTTCCTCCTGTGTTCCTAGAAATATACTTTATGAACGCAATAACTTCCATAAATATGAGAAACAAATCCAATTATTATGATTTGCATTTATATTTGTGTTTACTTTTCCACAGACCGAGCAGTATGACGATGATGATGATGCAGATGCCCTGATGAGCAGTGACCCACCCGGAGTGTCGCAAAGGAACGTGTCTGGTGAGGCGTCTCTGGCCAGCATCCTTCTGGCACGAAGTCTGGAGGAGTCCTGGCTGCCGTCTCCGCTGACAGCACCCCCGAAACTTTGTCACATGTAAGAACACACACACACACACACACACACACACACACACACACACACACACACACAGTATTGTTTGTTGTTTGTTTCTCACATTTGATCTTTTGGGGGTTTTCTGCATTTCCAAAGGAAAGTTAGTAGTATGATTAAATAATTAATGAGAAATAATGCACAACACTTGAACTGAATGCTGCCAGTCTTCAAACCCCAGACCACATAAATACCAGTGTCCCACCATAACCAACTCTATAGCATAACTCATATTCATTTGCAAAGTGTATCTACAGCGTCCAGTCCCGTGTGTGTGTTGAGTCTGCAAGCCGCTGAACGTCTCTTCTGACCTTTTACTGAGCTGTTGTGGTAAAGGAGACAGAGTTTTCCCCGGGCCTGTGTTCTCCTGCAGCTTGGACAAGCTGGACTGGCGAACGCCTATGTATGTTCCCCTTGGCTCAAAGCCCTGGAACAAAGAGCACATGCACACACACACACACACACACACACACACACACACACACAGGTAACATCAAAGCTTGGGAGACAGAAACTGGTGCTCATCACTGCAACAGAAACAGCTATCTGAATTAATTTTCATCAAGAGAAGCCTGTAAAACTGCAGCCCCGACCTTCCACAAACAACACACTGAATTAGTGTTTTGTGTTGGCATGTGATGTTTTTCTAAAAGAAATTATCATGCTTTGCTTAACTGAGATGATTTGATTTAATAAAGTTCACCGGATCCGAGATGAGACTGAAAGAAATGAATGATGGTGGATTCCCGAGTTCGTGAAACAGTAATGAACGCCAAGCCCGAGGTGGTGAGGGACGCTTGTGATGTAGATGTGACAGGATTGACACGAGAGACCTCCACTGTTCACTGTAGGCGTGTGTGTGTGTGTGTGTGTGTGTGTGTGTGTGTGTGTGTGTGTGTGTGTGTGTGTGTGTGTGTGTGTGTGTGTGTGTGTGTGTGTGTGTGTGTGTGTGCGTCTTGCACCGACTGACTCACCAGCAGTGGGTCAGAGAAGTCTGGCAGCGGGCCGATGAAGAGGCCTGCCAGCGAGCACCCGAGGAGCAGCACAGCACAGCCTAGCAGCACTGCCAACGGGTGCTCCACTATCACGTGCGAATAACTGCCACCAAAGAAGAAGAAGAAGCTGTCAGATTAATCCACATCAACAGGGACTGGCATTACTTTTTGTGTTTTAATATGAAAAACAGATTCAGGTCCTACTTTCTCAGGATGCAGTAGATTCCTCCATCCCTTAAACACAACACAAACACATACTCTCATTTTATTATTGACTCGTAACAAATTCAAGAATTACACTTAACGATCCCTGAGGCTCACCTTACTGTGACCACATGCCGCTGTGTGGGCTTGTGTGTTTCGTGCGAGCCGTGTAGCCAGTGACATCTGACGGGGCCGTGGCCGTGGCGAGGTGCCTGATGGGCGGAGCTGTGGCCGTGCCCTACTTTGACCACGACATCTCCGATTGAGCGCTCATCTCGAGGGTCGATAGGCTCCCGCTGGCCACTGTGATGATGCTGTCGGTGCTGTGGCGAATCGTAGGCGCCTGCTCGGGAGACCTCAAGGAGGAGAAAAGAATTTAAGAAGAAAGTTAAGAATAGAAAATGATACTAAAGCAATATATTGGTTCAGAATGATGACAGTATGGGTAGTTGGATGTATGATGGATGTCTGATATTATTTGAAACATTGTGGCTTAATTTGCCTCCGTCTGTCGCATTCTGGCTGCAGATTTGAGCACTTTTGTGAGACATTCTGACAGTTAATGGCTACCTATTGCATTTCATCTGTCTCTAACAGCACAGTCAGCGCTTACTTGGTGATAGAGCTGGCAAGGAGACGAGGGTCCGCCGAGGCTGCTGCAGCTGTCACATAGCCCCCCTTCACACTGGAGTGCTGTTAGCGGGGCCTCGGAGTCGCACGCACTGTCAGGAGGCCGCAGGGAAACGGCCGGGATCTCTCTGAAGGAGTGTGAGGAGAGGAGGGAAATGGAGGTGAGAGACGTAGCAAAGGAGCAAGTCTAACTTAAAAAAATCATGTTTTGGAAATGGTAAAAATATGTTAAGTTATTTAAAAAACAATCTAACCTCACTACACACTGATTGACATTTCAGATTCCTGCCTGTGCTCTCAGCTCAGCATCATCTCGCGTTCAGCACAGAATCGAGCGGACGAGCAGAACTAATGAGGTGAGGAATGGATTTCTGGGTATAACACACTGTGGCGACTGGAAGCTGTGTAAGGCCCAATTAAAAAAGAAAGGAGGGGCACTGGGAGGGAGCCTGTGTGTGTGTGTGTGTGTGTGTGTGTGTGAGAGAGAGTGAGAGAGTATTTTATATTGTACTTGTATATCAAGTCTCATGCTCCACTGTGTGAGAGGTAAGTGGCTTTCTGGAATAGCTGCCATAAGACAGACTGACTCATAGCAGGAGTCAACCAAACCCTGGAGTGATGCGTCTATGCTTCTCCACATGAGGCTGTTTCTATTACAATGAGTGTCACACTCTGAATTATTCCAGAACGGTCAAATTAATGACCTGTAGCAAAGTATTACATCTGAATCTATCTATTCCCAGCATCTCCTTAGGTTGTTAAAGCCCTGTGATGTTCAGATTTGTGCGTCTTCTCCATGATTAAAGAGTCTGAACTGTATCTAAGCTGAGGGGACACGCGGTGTGTGTAGTCTACCACCACATGCCTGCTATTCCACAGTTGACTGGATGCGACCACATTTCCCGTCTTGTCGCTATGGTGACGGAGTAAGTCAACAGAGGCTAGATGACCTCACGCAGTTTTATTTGCATCCCATAATAGCGCACAGATGACGAGTTCTCTGTTGAAATATTCCCGTGCAGCAGCAGGGATTATGGAGTGTGATGCTGGGGATTAATCAGCGAGCTCAGGCAGGAACACAGATCCAATATTACTATATTACAATCAACCTGCAGTTGCTTATAATTCTCCCTCTGTGCATGTGTGTGTGCTGGCACGGCGTTCAGGGGGAAAGCAGAACTCATCCATATTTCAGTGGATGAATACAAAATGACATCCAGGACGGTGTCGCTGAGGAAAAGACGTGACAATGGCCTCAGAAATGAAAACTGATTGCACTCTTTTTGTTTGTGTTGCATGACAGGGCTTCTTCTTTCTGTAGTTTGTGACGCACTGTGGACAAAAGTTTGACTAGTAGAGTTCATCAGACGGCTCATATGTGTCAGATATGAGCTGATTGACCTGATGCCCTGGGGTCTAAACCATGATGCCTCAGTGCTTCAGGCCAAGTCTCTCTCTCTCTCTCTCTCTCTGTCTCTCTCTCTCTCTCTCTCTCTCTCTCTCTCTCTCTCTATCTATCTATCTATCTATCTGTGTCTGTCTGTATCTGCCTATCAGCCATCACATCTCTGCCTCACTCTTTTTTCCTTTTCTCCCACAGTGTCTTTGGACTCACTCACACACACACACACACACACACACACACACACACACACACACACACACACACACACACACACACACACACACACACACACACACACACACACTGATTTGTATATGCTGTCACTGTAGCAGTAGGGATTAGAGTTAAGTGTCAGACTGACATCGGTGACCTGAAGCAGGACGCTGTAGATGTCAGCTGAATAGATCCGGCAATTTGGCAGGCAAGTCAAGTGTGTAGTGTCCTACAGCGACTCTGTCATAGAGAGAGGAGGTACAAACCCCTACAGTGTGTGTCTGCACATGGACTGGATACACAGATAGAGAGATAGAGAGACAGATGTTTATATTTTACATCTGTTTCTTGAAACTTAGTTGAATAGAGTGGATGTCGTAATTATAATAAATATGTTTTAATTAAACAACATTATGATGTCTAACTACAGTTATGAGCACATATTAGTAGAGGTGCTGCCCTGGTGTTGTGTGTGCTCCATCATCCTTTTGTTCCCTGCATAAACAGCTGGATCTGGGTGTCATTGCACAATACTCATGGCGACCACACGAGGGTAAAAACACGTTCCTGTCAAATCTAATCAATATCATTTGTTTGCTCCAGAAATCGAGTTACATAGTAAGAAAGGCAAGGAAACAACGAACCTTTGGCAAGCCTCCTGTGCCCTCCTCTCATCTGGAGCGGATTCATCCATCACTATGGCATCCGGGCTCTCTGCTGCCGCCGAGACAGCATCCATCTCCCTCCCGATTGGGCTTTAAACTAAATAACAACCGATTCCTCTCAGGCTGATGGTGTAATTCTCCGCACACACACACAGCATCCCGGGTCCAGGAGGAGCAGAGATGCGGGTTGGTTTCTGCTCCTCCACAGCAGCACACCGGGGCTGTTCGGGTTAATCTGCCCCGAGCCGCGCTCTGATTGGCGGAGAGCGCCGTGATGCTGAGGACACTGTCTGCTCTCCGTCCAACCGGCCGCAGATCGTCCGCATCGGTGGCTGATTAACCGGGTCTGATACAGATGCTGCCGATGCCCGCCGCTGTGTGTTATCAACGCCCAGAGACACTAATGCCGATAATTAGAGTAAATGCATCAAATATGGCGTCCTGCTGCTGAGCTACAACAGCCAACAGCTGCGCGGTAAAGATTCAGTCAGTTACGGCCTTTATTTGAGTAAATATTCAATAGAACAACAGACAGAAACTAACAGAAATACTTAATCCAAGTCTAAATTAAAGTGGATCTAATAGTGTAGAACTAAAATCAGCAGAATATGAGCTTAATGTGTATTTAATATTCATATTTAGTCTGTAACTCAACTGTAGCCATCATGAAATGTAATCAAAAATACAATTTACTGTTTTCCCTATAGAATACATTGGATAATGCTTAAATTAAGTACATGAACCTAAAGTTGTACTTGTAGAATTCCTTACTTTCCTCTGCAGGTAAAGAGAAGTGAGAGCTTTGCTAGCAAGTCTCTGGAGGAATAATTTCATATTTTGTGGCTTTGTATTAATGTATTATTTTATGTTATTGGTCTAAATGTGACATCAGTTGCTTACAGGCTTACAGTGCAACACAATGGCGATGTGAAGTCGGAGTAAAAACAGGAAAAAAAGCTTCTATATGAAGTTGTGTGCTACGTGATAAATCCAGGAGAAAGTGTGTGACAAGGCCAGACCTGTGTGAGCGGCTGCTAATGAGGCGGCTGCTGGTCTGGCTCCGGTTATAAATATGAATCCTGGCACCGGGCCCTTTGGTCTGTGAGGGGCCACCGTAAAAATATTGGAAAGAAAAGTGAAAAACGGTAATCAGAGGAGTAGAAGGAGGTTTTGCAGGAAAATATCAGTCCCCTTTTTCATGGTTTTAAAGGTGACAGAGGTGGTGGGGGGATGGGAGCTTTATTTACCCCTTAATGCAGGCTAATTAATATCTATCAGCCAGACATGTAGGCTGATTAAGTGTCTCAGCTAACTGATCCAGAGTCATTAGAAGAGAGAGAGAATCAGTCAAAACTATAATAAATGAAATCAGGACTCATTTGTTTAGGAAATAACCTTGGAAATGTGCTTGTGTGTGTGTACATGTCTGTGTGTACATGTGTGTGTGTGTGAAACAAATGATCCTCCGAGTGTGCAGTGTTTTGTCCTCTCATTTATCAAAGGCCTGTTGTTTTGATGGTTGCAATGAGTTTTTTCCGAGCAATCTGCCGCGTAGCTGACCAGACCTTGTTGACTCCAGACACTGATTAACTTACACAGATTCGCTGGGCATCTTGACACGTACACACACACACACACACACACACACACACACACACACACGTACACACACACACGTACACACACACATATATATACAGGAGCAAAGCGGTTCTGGAGTGGTGGGGGGGTCGGGGAGGGGGGAGTGTGTATGGCTTCTGGCTGGCGCTGAGGTGACAGCCATGGTAATTTCCTGTGGCAGATCTCTCCCAGTGAGTAGTGATGCAAAGGGAAACGCTTCATTACTGCCTGGATGAAACAAACAGTGGATAAACGCAGCGGAAACGACAGGAAGAAGCCGCAGGCGGAGACTTGCGTGGAAACAAAGAGGGGGCAGAATGAGTTCAGTCGCTGTTTGCGCTCATACTGCCAAAAAATTTGCAAACCTCATACGACCCTTTGATTCATCAGAATAGGCCTTGTTATGAATCTGTGGTTTGTGGTTGTAAACAAAAGGCCTTTACCGCCACCTGTTGGGCAGATTGTGAAAGTGAACCCCCCCTCCCCTCCCCCCTCTTCTCTCTCTCTCTCTCTCTCTCTCTCTCTCTCTCTCTCCCTCTCATAGATTTTGAGGAATGTAAATATTATGACAACATACGGTATCTATAAGTAGCGCATACATTCAGGCATTTCGGGCTTAGACTAAAGCTGTAACACGAGAATTCACCCAGTGTGACTCACAAACGTAAAACAATCTGAGCGCCCGCCACGTTATTTTAATGTAACGTAATAGTACAAATCCCCCACACACATAAACAAAATCACGCGAGGTTTGTCTGCACGATTGGCTCACTTGAGGAAATGAAGAAAAGGAGCGAGGAAAGGACAAAGGGAAGGAGTAAAGGAATTGATGGAAGGGGAGAGGAAAAAGTGTTAAGGGAGAATAAAGGAAAGAAAGAATGAATTATGTAAGAAAAAGACTATAAATGTATCAAACAGATGCTTTAGTTTTGTTACTGGAGTAAATGTACTTTTGCTCCTGTGATCACGTTGCGTGTGCGCGCCTAATTGCTGCAGTAAAGTAGCTGTTGTAGTAGCTGAAAGTGCTTTTTTTGAACATGAGGATCGAGTAACAACATGAGGTCGAGCTCCTCTGCTGCGCGGCTCTGCGGGTGTAAGGTTACGGGCGGGCAGGAGGACAGGACACACCTCTAGAGGGAGTGTTCCCCGGCCGGGAGGTGGAAACAAGGAGCCGACCGCTGCTCCTGCCTGAGCTGGGTCCCTTTCACATGGAGAGAGTGACTGAGTGTGTGTGAGTGAGTGTGTGCGTGTGTGAGCGAGCGGTCGCGTCTGTGGCGTCTCCAGGAGCTGTGCCACGACCGACACAGAGAGACACGGAGAGAGACAGACATGCCCGCAATGGGCGCCTCTTTACGCGCGGCCGCCCTCCTGGCTTTCGTGGTCCTCTCCGTCCTGGTGTCGCTGCTTATCGGCAGTTTGCAGCAGTTTGGAGCGAGAATAACGCGCTTTTCTAACGCAACTGTTGCTGGTGATGACGAGCAGTTTGCGTCTCTCCGCAGGGCGTTGATCTACCAACTCAACGAAAGGCGCAAAGAAATCATCCCGCTGCTTTTACCTCCACCGGGACAAACTCTCCCTTCACCACAACATTCCCAAACAAGAACTTTCAACCTGGATTCTACTTTATGGGACGAGATCGCAGGAGGTTTGAGGGAAGCGCGTCTGGATGAAATGGGCTGTGACTCTCTGCTGGACGTGCAGACGCTGCAGATCCTCGGCTCTGGATACACCAAGCTTGTTGTCAAAGTGAATCTAGCCGGAGGTCAACCGGCGGCTTTAAAGCTGGTCAACGAGCAGGGGATCGATATGGAAAAGTGTTTGGAGGATTTCAAAGACCCGCAAGGCTGCAGGGAGCTGGTGGCTTACAAGCTGAAGAAGGAGATGGTCCTCCTGCAGCGGCTGCAGCATCCAAACGTCATTAAGGTGAAACTTCTACTCTTCATCTAGAAGGAAATGTGTAATTGTGCACAGTTAAAACTACCACAAAGATGTTAAAGAGTTATTTTATAGTTCATCTAAGTCTACAGCAAAGTCAAAGTGTGTTTATTGTATTAAAATTGGAACATTATACAATATTATTCAGATTTCCTGTAATTCATGGAATCAAATCCTCTTCTCTGGCCTCTTTGTCTCCCTGTGAAGTGTCTGTAAAGCCTCATTGGCTCTGCAGGTCCTTCCTGTGTGATTAAATTAAATTCACTGAACCTCTTCTGACCCCGGGGTCCAGTGTGGCAGGGCCAGACAATGTGCCTCTGTCCTCACACCGCTGTCCCCCTTCCATCCGCCGGCCCCTCAGAATTTATTAAATCAAATCATTTACAGCCCAATTTAGAGACGAGGCGAGTGCAGTTTAGCTCCAGCGACTCCTTTCAGGCGTATGCAGATATTCACTGAGGACTAATGCGACTTTACTGTCACCACACGAGCTGGCAGAACATCGTGTCCTCTCATTTCACCACAGCGTTTGTACCACACACACTGTTTTCTCCTTTTAAATCAACAAATGTCACTGCGATAAACTTTAATACAAACCATAGCCACGTCGTCAGCAAATTCTCAGACGGTACAATCCGCCCGGCGCTGCGTTTGCTGTGACTAACTCTGGGGTGTTCTCCTCGCCGCAGCTCAAAGGTCACTGCGTGGGAGGCCAAGGAGTGTGGGGAGCGAGAGGAGGCGACGGAGGAAGAGTCACAGTCATTCTGGAGCAGGGGAGTCCTCTCCAGATGATCCAGCTGCTGCAGAGCCCCTGGGAGGACAGATTCAGGGTGAGGACTGTCTTCATTGTCCTTTTATACTACACTATCTTTGACACACACACACACTTTCACAATCCACACGCAAGCCCTTGCTTCTGGCAGACCGGAGGAGTAGAAGGCTTGAGGATGAGAAGGAGGCGGACATCTGAAACTCCCTGTCTCAGTTTGACATCTGTCCCTCAGTGTATTTGATCAGGCCGTGCTGGGAATGGAGACGGGTTCCAGAGTTAATCCACTGCAGGCTAGGAATGTCATCCTTTATACACACACACACACACAGATTTAACCCAACCCCCATCACAGGTATGTCCCCAGCAGGAGTCAACTCAGGGTGTGGACGGTCAAGCTTTGTGTTTGTCCATGCGTGGACGTATTGGAGAGAGTAAATGTCTCAAACGAGGGTCGAGGCGATCCAGTTTTTTGGGAGCAATCAAAGCCGGCGCTCCATCTGCCAGTCTCATGTCGGCTATGAGGCTCGTTCTGCTACATCATCCAAACAGAGAGGTTCATGTGATCCCCTCCGAGCTGCGCGGCCCCTCGCAGCCACCAGGTCCCATCTGCGCAGGCAACAGTAATCCAGGGGGTGTTTGGTTTCAGCCACCCCTCTCTCTCTCTCTCTCTCTCTCTCTCTCTCTCTCTCTCTCTCTCTCTCTCTCTCTCTCTCTCTCTCTCTCTCTCTGCCTCTGTTTTCCTGCTGCGTTTCGATCCCACCAAAACCGCGTTCGGGGGACTGGGCCCATTACCTAACGCTGCAGCTATGTTTGTAGTGTGACAGGGTCATTTCATGCTCTGTCAGTGTGCAACTAATGCCTCTATTTGACTATTTTTCAGGCGTCTCTCTCTCTCCCTCTCCCTCTCTCTCTCTCTTTCTTCTGTCTCCCCGTTGTTTTTTGACTTTATGATGAAGTCAGTTACATTTTTTCTCTTTTTCAATTTTGTTCTGAGTGAAGATTTACTCCGTCCAAACTATGAAGCCCTTAGGCTTTTTAGTTGCGTTTCTTAATGGGATATGAGTGATTTTTGTTGTGTTATTTATTGTCTTAAAGGTTGTAGAATATTGTAAAAAACTATAATTTGAGATCAGTTGCAGTAAGTTTATTCAATCTGAATCGTTTTGAATTTCCTATTAAATCTTTCTAATTAGTATTTAATCGTTTTATGTTTTCTTTTTATTGCAGCAACAAAGTAGCCTTGGTAAAAAAAAAAGTCAATATTTCATAATCAAACCTGTTTAAAGGGCTTAAACTGAAGGTGGTTAGGTTTTTTTCTCCAATTCTTGTTTCTGTTTGCTGTTCAGCCACATTGCTGCATGTTAGACTGAATGTTTGCACTCAGTTCAACCAAAACAAGCAGAAGTAGTTGCTAACAGATTTGTTCCACTTGAATCTCTGGTATGTTTTACCAACGTGGATTCTAAACTTCATATTGGCCCTCAGGTGTGTCTGGACCTGGTGCGGCTGCTCCACTTCCTGTCCCGCTCTCCTCTGGGCTCCGTGGCTCTGCTTGACTTCCAGCCGCGTCAGTTCGTCACCGTGTCGGGGGAGTTGAAGCTGACCGACCTGGACGACGCCAGCCCGCAGGAGCCCGAGTGCCGAGCGGACGCCGACTGCACCCTGCAGTTCCCCCACAGGAACTTCACCCTGCCGTGCTCGGCCGCAGGCGTGTGCGAGGGGCTGAACGAGAGGAGGAACATTTACAACGCCTACAGGTGAGCGAGCGGCGGCTGATAGACGTGTGATGGATGGATGGAGCGGCAGCTACAAGCACGAGTGTTTAAATATACTGTGGCCGACTGACACCTTAAGTGTTGTTGATAGTAAAGACATCCAGCTGGAGATTTGTAGGTTGATGGATGAGGTGTGATGAAGAAATTAGTAGTCTCAGTGGAAAAATGGGGCTTTTCCCTTTCTTGTGTCTTAAAAACACCTAGAGCCTTCGGTTTTTTTTGACAGTTTTATGGTCTCTATTTGTCTTCACACCAGTGTGAGACAAGACGTGTTCTCTGGGAAATATGCACACTCTCTCTCCCTCTCTCCCTCTCTCTCTCTCTCTCTCTCCCTCTCTCTCTCTCTCCCAGTCTGTCATGTCTGAATGAGCTGTCTCTGCTTTGCCTCCAGGTATTTCTTCACCTACCTGCTGCCTCACCAGGCCCCGCCCGGCCTCACACACCTGGTGGACCACATCATGAACTCCACAGGTGAGAGAGAGAGTTAGAGTTGAAGAGAGACAGAGAGAGACGTCTCGACACGAAACCTCCGCTCAGCCCATTGAAGATCAGAAAAGCAAATCGCTCCCATTATCGGCCCGTCGTGTGATGACATGCCTCAGTCTTAAGTGCTTCATTAAGAGGGCTCGGCGTGATGCCCGGTGACATTTGCGGTGTAATGAGCGTCATGCTTGTTCCCTCGGCCTCAGATCACACGACACCAGCAGAATACAGAAACAGAATCAGGAACGTTTCAGGTTTTTGCTCTTATGCTTGTTTGAAACTTAAAAACAAATCGATTGTGTGTCCAGGTGAGCTCAGCGCCGACATCAATCAGACTCTGGAGGCCTTTGAAGACATCCTCCACCTCTATAAGTCTGGCCTGCACCTGGACTCCCTCCCTCCATCTGCTCTCAGAGGTAAGACCTCCCTTTCCCCTCTTCTATACATTAACCACAGCGTCTTTCTTTATCTTTATCTTTGACTTTATCTCCGGCGAGGGAGCAGCCGCAGCCTCTTTCATTCGCTTCCAGAGACGAGTAGATTGCAGGGAGGGGACGTTTTCTCCCTCTCGGGCTGTTTTGACAGGTTTATTAGGAGGCTGTAATGAGAGGACAAGAAGTGACAAGATGGGATTAAACCTTCACGTCTCCGCCCCGGAGAAAGTAGAGCCAGTGTCCCGCGTGTGAGCAACAACACAAAAAAGCATTAAAAGACTGTTACGTCTACGTGCAGTCGTGTAGAAAGACTCATCTGCACGCCCGCCGCTCTCTTCTCTTCTCTCGGCTCGGTGAAATATTAATAACAGAGTGACCGGCCGCATTCCCGCAGCGAGCCGGACTGTTTATATAGCAGCACTTTGTGAATTTAATCACAGATCGAGGGGGGAGGGGGAGAGAGAGAGACAGAGAGAGAGAGATAGAGAGAGAGAGAGAGAGGGAGAGGGAGAGAGAGAGAGAGACCGGGCTTCGGCTTCACAGGGAGGTGCAATGAGTCAAACACCCACCGCCTCGTGTGTGTCTGTGTATGTCTGTGTGTGTGATGAGTCCTGCAAAAATGCACGCGTATGATTTCACCATAATGTGGATTGAGTTGAGGCAGAGGTGGCTTGTTGGGTGCAGGGGGGGAAGGGAGCTGCAGGAGGGAAAGGTCTGATTACTGCTCTGTAGATGTGTATCTGCTTTAACGGCCTTTTATCTGGAATTTCACGCTTTATTATCGGCAAGTTATTTTCACTTTTAAATGAGGGAAATGGAGGAAAAACAATCAGCTAAATACGCAACTAAGCTGGATAACTGAGGCCAAACAGCCGCTTATCTCATTAAGGAGGAACACATTCCTCTGAGTGGCATTATAAGTGACTGAGTGTGTGTGTTGAGAGAGTGTGTGTGTGTGTTTTCATCAGTCCTTATTTGAAATCGTTGACAGATGTTGATTCGTCGGTTATGTGGTCGTATCTTTTTTTTCTCCCCTGTGACTAATGAGATTTAATGAAGCTAAAAATCTGTTAATCACACCGAGTGTGTTGATAATAAGATGCAGTCCGCAGGTATTGATCCACCAAAAAGGGAAATTAAAATGTTAAAGCGGCACGAGAGGTGAAGAAAGAGAGTTCAGGGAGTTTTGTTGGTGCTTAAGAATGGAACTTAACTTAAGAATGGAGGTTAAAGAGTTCCCGAAGAGTTTCAAAAATATAAACGCTTGATTTGACGTGGATTCATGTGGCGTACAACAGGCGTTTCCTCTGAGCTTTGTTTTAAATGACCTTATATAAATGTCTCTCTCTCTCTCTTTCTCTCTCGCTCTCTCTCTCTCCCGCCCTTTAGCTGGGCTGCAGGCCTCATTTTTCCCCCTGAGCTGGATCGTCTAAGTACTCTTTCTACTTTCTCTCTCTCTCTCTCTCTTTCTCTCTCTCTCTCTCTCTTTCCCTCTCTCTCTTTCTTTCTCTCTCCTTCTCTTCACTCAAACCCAGAAGACAGAAACTTGTGTCTTTTTAACAATACACTCCCACATACACATACAAGCACACACACACACACACACACACACACCAGCTCCGGCCATTTAGGAAGGTTAACAGTTTGTAACGGCGTGCCTCTTCCTTAAGCACTCACAGAGTAGACATTGTCCTGCTCTGGTGTGTGGAGAGTGTGTGTCGGTTCCTGTGTGTGTGTGTGTGTGCGCGCAGGCATATGCGTGCATTCTTCTCTCTTATGGTTCGCGCTAATGCGTAGCAGATGATTTAAGAGCGTATCCACAAGACGTCTGACTGAAGGAATTATAATGATGAATGTAACGGCAAATGTTGGGGAGGAGGAGGAGGAGGAGGAGGAGGAGGACGGTGGAAATCTGCCGTTTTCACCATGAAGCAACAGATTGTTGGAGGAGAGGCGAAACATAAGCCGCTCTTACTTTCTCCTCAGATGGACCACAGTGTGCTGTAGGCGGTCCTGCATGAGTATGAATGAGGTGTGAACAAGACTGTTAGCTATTATCTGTATGAAACTAAATTATGTTGAAAAAAGATGTTTGAGGATGGTGTATCCTGACATGAAAGGGGGGGGGGGTCTGCGTGATCTGAAATGGAGTCAAGAATCGGGGGCCTATATGTTGGAGCTTCCAGCTTTGTCGGCACCGCAGCTGCGTGTATGTACGGCGGGGATAGAAAGGTCAGCTTTGTCCAGTGTGCTGTATCTGTATGGATGGCTTTCATTCCCATCCCGGGAAGAAAAAAATGAAGGGCCGGGAAAAGTGCAGGGAAGAGCGAGCGGAGGAGAAGCCCCCGGTCTGCATAGTGTAGTGTGTGAGTGTGGGTGAGAGACGCTGCGCACAACGTGCTGGGACGGGACGGCACTCAGGTCGTCTCATCTGTGTAGACTGGACCAGGTACACAGTAAAGGACGCAACAAACAAAAGAACATACTGCTTCTGTCTGTAACGGCTGACTGAATACTTTAGTGAAATGTATTAGTGTTGTGGTAATTTTTCATAATAAAATAAAGTGTGATAAATGTGATTCTTCTCCAATAAGTCAAACATTGTGGATGTAAACAAACCACAGTCACACTATTTAGCAACCTTGCCTAAATATTATTCTTGTTTAATGATTTATATTTGTCTCATCTCTGTGTTAAAGGCAGAACTCTGGAATGTAAACTCAAATATGTCAGGTTTAAACTTTTGTTTCATATATTAATCTATTTTAACACATTCTGTGGGTTTTGCTTTAAACCCTTTCATTTAGTTTCGTAATGAGTGTTTTTATGCCTTTTATGGATTTAATCCCCTAATCCGAGTGTCTTCTGCCGGTTGGCGCTCTGTTTGCATGGTAAAGTCTCGTCTTCACCTTCAGCCTCTCCTTTTCACCGCGCTCTTATCTGTATTCTCTTCATTGGCTGCTGTGCTGATCTAGTTTCCCCGCCGGGAGCATTAAAGTTTCATCTGGTCTCCCGAGAGCTCTTTAAAAATCTCTCAGTGGCCTCATGTATTGAAGTGCTCTCTCTTCTCTCCTGCGGTTAGATTACAGCGTGATGCGAGGCATGGGGACCTCGGGGAACGTGGAGTACCGCTGCTGGCCATCCTACAGCCAGCAGGGCTGCGTGCTGTCGGTGCACAGCGCCCAGGAGGCGGCGTCCATCTGCAGCAGCCACTCTCACTGCACCAGCTTCAGCCTCAGCGGACACAAAACCTGGACGGGTGAGTAAACCACGAGGAGGAGGCTGGAACCAATCAAATCCTCCTCCCTGGCTCTCATTTACCTTCACTTCTCTTATCTGATCCTCAGTAGCTGTTCTCAGATTACACCTATAGAGCCTCGTGTTACAGGAAATTATCATTCTAGTCACAATTAATCTCTTCAGGCACTTTAAATGGGCACACAGATGTATGAGACTATATCTGTAACCGTTGGCGATGTTATTCAGTGTACACGAAGGTTAGAACTTTGATTCTTCTCCGTTTAAGGCAATAGTTCTGTGTTCTCTTCAAACATCATGTTAACGCCACAATCAGAGTGAAGCTGGCACAAGTCGACATCTGTTTGCCGGATAAATTGCGCAATCCTAATTTGATTGACTCCAACATGTGAGCTCATGGATATTTGGTCAGTGAGGGAATTCTATTAGTTCTGTCCCTTTCCTGTCCGTTAGAGTTTAGTGTGCAGATTAACACACTGATCGCTGCTTATCAACCATTTCCAAGATTCTTCTCGGCCCTCAAGTTGCTAAAGTTGAATTTCCTGTCAAACGGCTTCACATTCATTTGAGCTCTCTTGTTGGAAAACCACACTTGGAACACAAACGATAAGAAACTTCTTGCTTTCTTGGCAGCCGACTGTGAAATGTCTGGTGTCAAACACACCAGCGAGGGAGTTTTCACAGCGGCCTCTGTATGCAACTGCGGTGTATTGATAAAGATCTCAAGCAAGTTTCAAGTCTCTGCATGCTGATTTTTTTTTATATCCAAATGAAATGAATGGAAAGCAGTGGCTGCCAATGCTTAAGCCTGCTTATTTACTGTTTAGATTGCAGTTTTGAACATTGCAGACCACAGCGTTATTAAGGACATGTGTGCTGTGGTGTTTATGTGGCTCTTTCATCTGGTCTGCAGGTCGCCTCCTGGCCTCTTTCAGGAGCAGCTTCAGCCACATGGAGCCTGACGCCACATCCGAGGTGTACGTGAGGAAAAGCAAAGCCGCCCAACCTCCTCCAGTGTGATCCCAAGAACAAACGGGGGTGATCCTGTTGCTGTTCAGCTGCGGTCGGACAGGAGATAACAACCGGTGACATGAAGCGGGGAGGGGTGAAGGGGGGGGAGGGGAAGGGAGAGGGGGCACGTTGCGCTTAAGATGAGAATTGTGCCCATATGAACATAATGAACGCGGTCACGCTCTGTGGATTTGCAGGAGGAGCGTCGGGGCCGAGCAGGAGGCGTTTGAAGTGAGGCAAGTGAATGTGATGTATTTATAGGGCCTCAGCTCAGTGACTGTTTGATCTGCCTGCCAGCTCACTGCATCTGCCAACTACTATTTAAAGGGATTTCCCTTCAGGTACAATTAGGGAGGGAGAGCCTCGACCCCTCTACATTTTTTTTTTCTACCTTGTCTTTATCCTCCATGTGTGTTGGCTTTAGTTGCGAGGCCGAGTCCCTGTAGTGGATTTTTAAGCCAAAGAAGTAATAAGAACAGCCACCGCAGCTCGCCGTTTGAAGCCCGGGGACGAGAAAAGAAAACAAGCTCTTATACAAATCCACTTTGATGTTAATGCGCTGAGGTTGTGGCTGTTTTTGCACGGTTCTCTGGCTAAGCTGCACTGTAGTATGAGATGGCAGCAGCCATGAAAGCATTTACACATCAACAATGAGCAACCCTGATTTAAACCATTCCATTCCCCTTTGTTTCTACCTACTAATGTAAACTTAGATGATAAAGGTTAGTTCATAAATATTTATAGGATGAACTGAAATGTACTTGTTCTTACGTGATTGTGCGTTGTGTGTTATGTACACCTTGTGGGTGAAGCTTTTATTTTCAATGAAAAATTATTCAATTCAGATTTTTTTTATACTTTGTTTATCAGTGTACAGTTTTACACTTTGTATTTGTATAAATGTATAGTTTCTACTTTTTGCTACCTTGGTCATTTGCATTTTAGTGTAAATATACGTAACTTCCATTAGCACCTTTATGTGACTGTGATCTTTCAATGGAACAAAACCCATCATTTACGTGTGTGTGTGTCTGTGTGTGCGGGGGAGGGAGAAGCCTCCATGTGCATACTGACTTGGTTTGTGTGTGTTTAAGTCTTACGTGTGCTCGCGTGCCCCCACATCTTCAATCTGAGCACCTCGGGTGCTCCGCAGAGTTTGCACAATACCAGAGGAATGCATTGAAAAGCTCTGTCATGCTGAGCTCATTATGAGCCTTAATTAATACATGTAAATGAGCCGGCTTACTGGGCCTTTCTCATGGTGAGAGAGGGGGCATGACTGTAAGACAAAGGCAGTCATCAAGACAATCAGAGCTAAATCTGCGGTTTGCACACGAATGGGCTCGCCATCTGTGCCTGCAAGGAGCAACCTGCTGAGGCTGAGATAAGGGCAGGACTGAGTGGAGGCCTGCAGGGTGGAGGACTGCAGGAGTGGGGAGGTCAGGACTTGTAGCATCAGAGTTAGTCAACTACAGAGTGTGTGAGAGGAGACAAAGGCCCTCAGTCCTGCCGCGCCTCCTCTCCTTCTACATGTCTGAATGCTTTAATAAAGGCAGAATTTAAAACACTTACATCTTCCATTTATTTTTTCATAATTGACCCAGGAACATCCCGGTAGGACAAACAGGAACTCATGGACTCATTTATTCAAACTCCATAGCAGCTAAACAAAGCTATCATGAGCAGATGTAGGCCAGATATCTGAATGTAGGAACTTCAGCCATGCTAGCACCAACATGAAGGGGCACGTCCTCCCGACAAATTACACTTTTATGGCTGGGACACCGTGGAGGCCTGGGGGTCCTCTTTGCCTCATGTTGGCCCCTTGTTGTCTGGACAAAGCTGGCTGATTAGAGTCTGATTATGGAGATAAGGAGTTCTCTCTGATAAGATAAGAGCAAGCCGGCCTCGCCGCGCCAACGGAGCGAGACTGACGAGACGGACTGGGATAGCACACACACACACACACACACACACACACACACACACACACACACACACACACACACACACACACACACACACACACACACACACACACACACACACACACACACACACACACAGACCACCACCCCAGCCTGTGTTTTATCTGTGCAGCGAGCAGACATAAAACCAGACCAAAGGATCAACCCGCAACTGCTGAAAGGCACGAAACCCGAAGAAAGACGCTGAAATCGCTCATGTCTCAAGAATTTGGAAAAGCAACAAAAGAAGCTAATAAATAATTGACCTACTTTGACGCCAGAACCCCGACACTTATAACATATGAATATAACAGAGACCAAAGTGTGGAAACTGAAGAACCCGAGCGCTTTGGCAGTAATCGTTCACACTGATAACACAGAGGAGTTACACATTTCTCCACTTTCTCCCAATTTAAATTTATTGAACCTCACAGCTGCGGCTTCTTCCTCCTCCACGTCGGCGCGGAGACGGGAAACTTTCTGGCGCCGTCCCTGGTTTGTCTTGGCACTCAGTCCGACATCGCTAATGGACACTCGCACGTGTTTTGAAAAAGCATTTTTTCAACACGCTAAAATGTTTTGAAAGTCATTATTCTGCATCAGGAAACAGCCGGCGGATCTGTTTGCTTCATCGGCACAACAATGCAGCTTTATTCTACGTTCTTGGGGGGTTTGCTCGAGGTTCTCGGGGGGGTTTCTGGAGGTTTTTGGGGTTAGTTTGAGGTTCTAGGGGTTTGCTACAGGTTCTCGGGGGTTGGCTGGAGGTTCTGGGGGGTTTGCTGGAGGTTTTGGGGGTCTTTCTGGAGGTTCTGGGGGGTTTGTCTGAGGTTTTGGGGGGTTTGTTTGAGGCTCTCGGGGGTTTGCTGGAGGTTCTCTGGGTCTCCTGTGGTGGTTTCCATTCTTCACCTCAGCAGAGAGAGTTCTACTCTCCTCTGTTGAGTCTGAAACTATTCCCCTTCCTGCTCTTGCTTTGTTTATTTAGCTGTAAAAAATATGTCTGGCTTTTTGAAGTTTGAGGTCGGCCAAAGCTGTTTTTGTTTGTTTTCCTATTCTAACCGTGGCTTGTTTGGGGGGGAAGGTCTTTATCTCTGCATCTTGGTTAAACATCTTAAACCTTCTGTGTCATGGCCGTCCTGGTTTTCATGTGGCGCAGTGCCTCTCTGTCTGTCCTGCCTGAGAAACATGTCATTGACAAGTTTTTCAGAGTTGAGGGAATGAGCGGCGGGGGGTGTGTGTGTGTGTGTGTGTGTGTGTGGGGTGGGGGGGATTGTTTTTTCTGCTGGGCTCCATGCCGCCGCGTTTCTGTTTTTTTAGTTTCCAGTTTCAGCCCGACTTCTTTCCGTCAGTTTTATTCATGACCTCCATCTGGAAATAATATGTATTCATGAAAACAAGCCCTCAGCAGTTTTAGGGAAGAGTTGCACGTATATGTGTGTGTCTGAGCCTGTGTGTGTGTGTGGGGGGGACATTGTTGCCTCCTCTGTGCGGCTCAGGCTTCACTGGAGAAGCCGCCAGTATAACATCGTTAGCACGCTGAGTAAGACGTGTATGACTAAACTTCAGCTGGAACCCAAACCCTCCTGCATCCTCCACTTCTTAAATCTTCGCAGTGACTCGTTGGCCGCCCGAGTCTTTGACACGGCACGGTGAACTTTTTAAGCTTTTTAACACCGCAGCCGTTGGGAGAAGTTGCGTGTCGGGGCAGTTTGACCTCGGCTGCGACTTAACAATATGCATTAACCTGATGAAAGCCTGCATAGTTTGTGTGCAGGAAAGAAGATCTGGTTTGTGTTTGAGCGGCCGGTCTGTGACAGCGAGATAGAGCAGATATTCACTCGGCTCCGGGGGCCGTAACAGAAACGCCTCTGTGCCCGTCTGCGCCGCTCGGCCCGCCGTACACAGGAGACGGGGGCCCGCCGGTCACACCTGAGAGCCTCTGAAGAGCAGCCAGACATTTAGCCGCTCTGGCCCCCGAACACAGAGCGGCTCAGTCTGCAGGCCTCCACTGTCTGTCTGTCTCTCTGTGAGTCTTGACGGGTCTAAATTACTATTTGTCTGTCTGCCGCGGAGCCGATACGATCCTTTGGAAAAGCTGTAATGACTTTAACAGACCCTGAAGGAGAGACTGAGTGTGTGTGTGTCTGTGTGTGTGTGTGTGTGTGTGTGAGAGAGAGCAAAAGACAGGTTTTCATTTCTCGCTGTCTGCCTTTTTTTGGGAGGTGGGGGTGTGGCTGGATCATGTTTTAAAAGCCCTGAAGTTAACCTCAGTCAAAAGGTTTATACCTCCGCCGCTAAAGCCACAGACGCATCTTCAAAGGTGTCATGGCTGCGCCGCCGTATCCAGTATCATCTCCAGCGCTGGAGCAGAGAGACGGAATCAAAGGGAACACGCTGGTGTCTATCAGGCGGCGTAACAGCACACTGACGTCTGCTTCATTCCTCTGCTCTCCTGTGTGCTGAAGCCTGTGGGCCTCACAAAGCTGCAGCCTCGGTGTTTTGGGTGAAATGTACCTTTAACTGGCCGTGTGAGGACAGCAGAGCGTCTCGGTTATGAGATCCACACATGTGCTGCTGCTGTCTCACCCCCCTCTCTCTCTTCCTCACCGCTCCATCCATCATGTGGAGACTCCCGTGTCTCCTTCCTCTCCACCCGTCATCCCCACCGCCACCCCCACCTTCAGGCCAAAACCTCTATAGCTCTACTATTAATTTAGGCCTCAGCCACTGCTGTTAAATTGTTCCATTCCACACATGACTCCAACGTTCCATCGTTGTCCTCCTCCTCCTCCTCTTCGCCTCCTTCTATGGATCCCTCCTTCACTCCGCAGCGCAAAACTTCTGTGAAGCATCTGGAGTTTCCCCCGTCTTTCAACTGGCTGAGACCTGAGGGCAGGGCTGCCAATGATCAGGGTGTGTGTGTGTGTGTGTGTGTGTGTGTGTGTGTGTGTGTGTGTTGTCAGCTACCACCGCAGTTCAAATCAAAGTACTTGCCTTTTGTTGCGAGCTCTGGAATCCCCTCCGTCACACCTCGGCCATTTCTCAGTGGGGGGGTTAGAGAGAGAGAGCGAGAGAGAGAGAGATACTGTAACACACTGAGTTACAGACTTTCACACAAATGATACACAGTATAAAAATTCCTGAGCTCACATTTCTCGCCTACAATCTATTTGTTTATTTTTAGGTGTAAAGTCATTTGCACATCTATTCCAGTCCTGTGCTGGTGGAGTTACTTGGGATTTCTTTGCATTTGACCGCATTTCAAAGTAAAGTTGTACTTTTTACTCCATTCCAATTATTTTTTTCACTGAAGTAACTGTTAACTCAGCAGGATAGGGATTTAGATTGGAAGGATTTTAAGAATTTATTTTAGTGAATTGAAGCAGGAAAGCCCTAAAATTTCAGTCATATTGGTGATTTCATTCAAAACTCACCAGAATAATGTCAGAGTGGATTTTCATGTATATGTTAATTAAATTAATTTAACACTTTAACAGGGACCATTCCTCTCAATGAGCTTCTCACTTGGGTACTTGAGTCTATTTAAATAACAATACTTACTTAAGTAGAATGATATCCAGGACCTGATAGTAGTGTTGGAAAGATAATGGAGTTTTCTTGGCAGCATTAGTTCTTTAATTTAAGTAAAAGGATTTGCGTTGGTTCTTCTCTACTGTTGACAGGCAGCTGGAGCGGCTCTGTGATCTCCCACTCACTCTGTCTGTGAGGCTTCAGCTGCTCTGTGCAGGTTGTTAAACCTGTGAACTGCAGTTCTTTGCCACAAGTCCCCAATTAGGGTTCTGCCCACACGGTCATAAAACAGTTAGTGAAATCATTCTGGGGCTGTTAGATTTAACACTATTAAGAGTTCATTAGTACCTGCACACACAACTGCTGCTGCAGGCTCATTAACATGCAGCCGCAGCAGCAGGAAACAATGAGATGCGCTCAGATTCATCAAGTTAATGTTTGTCTATTGACTGCAAAACATAAAAAAAACAGGATGGTAATTTTGGTGGCCTGTGCACATTTTGTGGTTACAACAAATTAGTGTTATACGTGAAATTTCAGAGGTTACAACTAATTGATATGAATACAAACACCGTGTTAGAAAGCAGAGCTGGGCCTGATTTTGTAATAGCAGTAATCTTTACTTTAATCCTCCAAACAGATGATTTAATAATACTTTCCTTGTCATGCACATGCAGGCTGTTGGAGTGTGTGTGTAGGCGTATTCACGACCCAGAAAGCAGGTTTGTCCAGCAGAGCTTCGGCTGTGTGCGCTGGAGTCTTTTGTGTAAGAACTCAGGCTCCCTGCAGAAAGCCAACAATAACCAGGAGACGTGTATGCATGCCGGAAAACTCTTATTAAAGCACTTTACAATGTAATTAAGCATAATTGCAGGAGCAGCTTGAATGCCGCAGAGCGTATTACCTCAGCTGAAGTTACTGCTTGTGATCATTAGTGTGTAAAAGCAGGCGCGGTGGTGGGACGGTCCACATTCTGTTTGCCAGAGCGCGAGGGGTCCAGAGGTCTTCAGAGGGTGAAGGTTTAGGTTACGTTTGCCAAAGAGCCCTCAAGCTCTTCTGCAAACAAGAGTTGGAGATCAAACATCAAAGATGGTCCTGGGTGTTAAGGCCTGTGTGTGTGTGTGTGTGTGTGTGTGTGTTTGTGTGTGTATGTGTGTGTGGATGGGGGCAGGGGGTGACTGACAGGTCTGGAGGACAGATAGCAGAGCAGGAAGTCAACTACATCGTCCCTGACCTGCAAATGGAAAGCTGTACGTTCAAATCTGTAGATAACCCCGTTTAGTCTAAACAAAAGTAAACGCACGTATACACAGACATGCCATCTGACTGACACACACACACACACACACACACACACACACACACACACACACACACACACACACACACACACACACACAAAGTCACACTCTCTGGACCTTTGCTGCCTCGTGATAATCCGCCAGTCAAGTGATAAAAGGTCAGCTGAGCGAGCTGAAAAGCAATTCGGGAAGGAGTTAGTGTAAAGGTCAGCGGCGAGCTTAGTGGAGCTCAAGCACAAGGAGCCAACGAGGAACATTTGTATTTGCTCGGGCGGGTCACTAATCTGTACAACAGCATGAAGTGCCTGACAAGCGTGTCTCTTTGTCTCCTCCATCATGAAAGCAGAAACAAAGACAGCTGTGATCTTTTCATCCTCTCCTTTTCTACCCACAGTTCCTCTCTGTGTTTTCCTTACTGGCTTCTTTTGCAGTGAACTCATTTCTGTCTCCGTCTGTCCTCTTACCTTCGTCTCTACCTGCAGGAAATAAACCCAGAATGCTGAGATTTAGCTTAGCCCTCGAAAAAAATTATAGTCTTAACTTGAGCACGACGTCATGTGACCCAAGAAATGTTCCTGGCATCCAGGCCAAATGAGCGACTTTAACATTTCCCCTGATGTAGAGGAGAGATTATACAATGAAACACCAGCGCCCCCTGCAGGAAGGACATGACAGTCCTTCTAGAAATGCTTCACTGTTGTGGAGTCTTGGCTGGTTTGGAACAAATTGGTTCCCAGAGGCGACTCACTGGGACTTGGAGAGTTTCAGTCTTAAGCTTTGAGAGAGAAAATATGTAAATGAGGATACATTTTCAGTTGTAAGGAGTGTGGCCCTTTTTTCTGTTGTCTTTTCTTTTCAGTGGTTTGTTGTATGTAGTAGAGGCATGAGAAAGTCCATGGAATCATATCTAAAATGGCCTGCTGTGTTCAAGGGAAACAGAATCCCAGGGGAGGACGACTTGGTTTTAAATTTAGAGTCCAATGGCTCATTGTGGAACGTGTGACTGACAGGTCTGCTGGCCACTGCTCAGCTGAGAAAGGAGGAGGGGGGAAATGGAGAGCAGGAAGAAAGCTAAACACTGAGAGGGAGAGACGGCTGCGGGAAAACCAGCAGGCCGCAGGAACTCGACTGCCGAGTGAAGATCCTCTCCTCCATCATGTCTGACTGTGAGGGACTACGGGAGGGTGAGAGAGAGAGAGAGAGAGAGAGAGAGAGAGAGAGAGAGAGGGAGAGGGAGTGGTAGAGAGAGAGAGAGTCATCATGGCTCTGTGGATGTGATGTGTATGTGCTAGGTTGACATGTGGGTACATGAGATGTTTGTGTGACTAAACTTCCTTCTGTAAACTTGTGTACTGACTGTTCACATCTCAGCCGAGGACGACATAATCTATAGAATTCTTTACAATGATACTGATGATGCTGCTTTACCTAATGCTGCTTTAATCTTTATATCTCAAGATTCAGTATTTTTATTCCTATTCCACTGAAATAAGACTCAAAGATCCTCGTTTTCTAACAACTCTCTCTCCATCCATGTTGTTATGAACTTTGTCTTCCATAAGTGCAGCTCAGCCAGCGGGGATCCAGCCAGAGAAAGGAGCCGGATCACTGCCTGTCCTTATATGGGAACTTGAAATGATTTCCCCCTGCGTTCCATCAGAAATGATGCTGTGTGACTTTTGCAGAGGTTTGAAGATGAAGGAGAGAGAGAGTGAGAGTGAGAGAGGAGAGAGAGGAGCTGGATGGATGGAGGGAGGGAAGATGGTAAACATGTCACATAGCAAAACGCAGATGGTTTATAGCAGGGAAAGGTTTGTTTATATTAAGCCGTTTGTGATTTAGTCTGCTTCAGAGTTAATGGGACAAATGGCATACAGTGTGAAGAGTGTGTGTGTGTGTGTGTGTGTGTGTGAGTGTGTGTGTGTGTGTGTGTATGCTAGCCAAACTTTAAGCAAAGGATAACTTCCCACAAGCTGTGAGAAGAGCTGAATAAATAATG
This sequence comes from Genypterus blacodes, assembly GCF_046128005.1. NCBI lineage: Eukaryota > Metazoa > Chordata > Actinopteri > Ophidiiformes > Ophidiidae > Genypterus > Genypterus blacodes. The sequence continues at coordinate 2,248,009 of NW_027466949.1, forward strand.
TAATGTTGCTTTTGTATCTCTCTCTCTCTCTCTCTCTCTCTCTCTCTCTCTCTCTCTCTCTCTCTCTCTCTCTCTCTCTCTCTCCCTCACCCTTCCTTTCGCTTTATCTCAACTCCATCTTCCCTCGCTGCCCTTTTATCTCCTCCTTTTCCTGTTTGTCTCTTCTGTGATCGCTCTTCCTTCCTTCTCCCGGCTCAATCCATGCATGATTCCTCCCTTCAGATTAATTGCAGTATGAAAGATGTCTGAGTTTGTCACATAAACATTCAGCCTTTGCAGCAACTGCCACATCTCTGACCTGCGTCTGTATTCTGTATATGCTTTTACAGCACTTGAAGCCAGACCAGAACGCTTCACAGCTACATTAATCAGAATATAAGAATTTGTGACATCTTTGTAAACTTTGGGATCTGTGAAAGGTCTTGAGGAATTTAAGGTGGACTGAGCTGAACATGTCTGAGCGCTGAGTCATCCGTAGGGAACAGGGCAGAACAGAACTCGTGATTGCTGTACATTTATTTGGTTTGTATAAGTTAGTTATATAAGTTTCCTGGAGCAAAACGAAAGCACATTTATGTCTGAATTACGTTGCGATGGGAAATGATCACATTTTCTCAAATTAAGCTTCTAATATTACAATCAAACTTTATATCTATATTTAAAACCTTTTGTTCTTGAGAATGTTGTGTTGATATTGATGTCATGGCTGGTTTGTTATGTGGGTTTCATTCATTGGAGCACAGCAGGCAGCGTTCCCACTGTTATCCTGCAGGTGGCAGTGTTGACATAGTTTCTCAATGATAGTGCCTGCACACTGAGGACAGCATAATGAGAAGGGACAAATGAAATATAAGAGAGAGGATGTGGGGGTCGGGGCAGAAAAGGCTTAATGGGAGAGAAAGGCCGGGGGAGAGAGAGAGAAGTGGAGATGAATGACAAAAGAAGCGGCAAGTGAAAGAGGGGCAGGACAGAGAGAAAATGAAAGAGAAGCAGAACTGTGGGGTGGAAAATGAAAAGCACCACTGGAGGATGAGATGTATGGAGACAGAAAGTAGAGCTGACAGATCTGTAAGAGACAAACGGCACCAACACCAAGTCTGTCCAATACTCGTGTGTGTGTGTGTGTGTGTGTGTGTGTAGTCAGAGATGAAGATGGCTTCATCACCCGTTGAAAACAGCTTGCACAGAAGATGAGGAGAGGCTGTGGCCTTGCCGGTGTCATCCATCAGTGATGTACCTGAACCTGGCTGATGGGTCAGAAGGTGCAGTGGAGGAACAAACATGGAGGAGGAGGAGGAGCGAGATCACAGCTTACACTGCAGCACACTACGGCCCATCATGTGCCTGATTTCCTCAGCAAAGTTTATTTTTGGACGCATCGATCCAAAGGCCAAGCGTCTGACTTTGGAGACGACTGGAAAGGTGGAATATTGAGAGAGGGAAGCTGGTGAAGCAAAACAAGAGGAAGATAACACCGTGTGATAAAGCAGCATGCACGCTCCCTCCTTTGGTCAGATCAACCGTGTGTGTGTGTGTGTGTGTGTGTGTGTGGAGTTCTTGGCTGTTGTGGAAGTGGGGGAAGGGTGTACATGGATGTTTCAGCAGCCAAGTCAGTTGTGATTAATGTTGTTGTCGCTTGAGAGAACACCCAGCCTTGGATATTGTGAATGCGTGTGTGTGTATGTTTCCATACATTTACAAACCCCAGCAGTGTTGGATTGATGAGGTGGATGTAGACAGGAAGTAACAGGAACTGGTTAACAGATTGAAATGTGTGTGAGTGACCTGCATGGTGCTTTTGTTTCTCACCATTTGTTTCTATCGTCTGCACTTCGTTGAGCAATTTCAACTTCTCTGTCCAACTTCTGCCTCATTAGCATATAAATTACATGTAGAGATTTCATTTTGGTTTACTGCCGTACGTTAGTCCCCACTTGTACTGCATCATTAGTGCAGAGGAGAGGTTGTGCATTAGGAAGGAGGAAGGAAAGAAGGAGGCGTCAAAGGTTGCCCCAGAGCCTCCAAGGGCTCAATTTACACCTGCAGTGTGATTTAATGTGGTGCCATAATGTGATGGCTGCCGATACATTAACTGTAGGTCAGAGTGGCCCCACTTTACTGCCACTTATGTTCTGCTCAGAAAAACTACTGTGTAATCTCAACAGAGCAAGAACGTGAAAAGGTGACCATCTCATTGTGAAGGAGAAGAAGGAGACTGTTTCTTGCTGTTCCATATACAGGAAACTTAAGGTGCTAGTCTTGTGTTTACATTAAGACCAATGATTTACTTTTTTAGGAACAGGAATTCAAAAGTAAGACAGTCCTCCACAGCTCTCATTAGAGCCTTGGGACTTAGTTTAGAGCCAACAACTAACTAACTAACGGCTCCATTCCATTCCAAATAGACGCCATTAGTGTGAATATCATAAAGGTTTATTGCTTCCCCCTGTACTGTTCCTGCTATGAACTCTGTCTGTGTTTAACAGTCAACATGGAGCCACAGTTTCGGATCAATTTACAACTAGGTCAATATTAAGATTAAGCCTCAGGATATGATTTAGATATGGTGAACATTTCCAGCAATGACAGCGAGTGAAATCACATGATGGTTAGTTTACCTCACACAATGAAACTTATTTAAATCTGCTCTTTTGTGCGATTCAGAAACCCTTTGCGAAACATAGAACATTGGAGATCTGCTGATGGAACCCACTATCACAAAAAGGCGACTGGCTTCAGTTTGAGTATTTATGTCGGACAGCCGATATGAGGTGTCACCAATCAACGTGTGACGCCTTCAAACCATACACTGCAATCCAATACACCTTCTGATTCTATCTATATCTACATCTATAAGGCAACGCCTCCATGCTGTTTGACTGACAGGTTCATATTTCCTACAGCAGCAGGATCGGCTGAGGCTTACAAACTATTTACAGTCCACACGCACAAACTCCCTCCCTCATGTAAAGTGACTTAGGGACTAAACATGAGCTTTTTTTGCACGATCATCGCCCCACATTCAGCAGCAGCTGTAGCAGGACTCGCTGCTTTATTTAATGTCTGAGATGATCGAGCACAACTTCACAGCTGAACCACTTTCACTGTACTCATTAAAAAGTGCCCATTCCTTCTCTAAAATCCTTTAAGATGAGTGTAAATCTGGGCTCTGGTCGTATATTTCTACACACTTAATGCTATTAGAGACCAAGACCAGGAGACTGTATCAGAAACATAAGTGGTGACCCAGTTTGCTTCAATCGTGGCATCATTATTTGGCATTGTGGCTGCGAGTGTGGCAGCAGTGTGCCGCAGTGCCATTTTCTGTGTCTGTGTGTGTGTGGGTGTGGGTGTGTGTGTGAAGCCTCGCCTCATCTCCGCGCTCATATCACAGAAATATTCAGTTGGTTAGCTGACTTGTGTATTTGTGTATATCCACAGCAGAGGACACAGTGAAGCACTGATACTATACAGACTCTTATATTATCACTGAGAGTGTGTGTACAGTGTGTATGCATAATGCAACAAACTCCCTCCCATCTGGCTTTGCGTCTCCGACTCAGAGCTTTGATCTGAACGTTTTCATGCCGTTGGATTCGCCTCCATTTAAAAGTAGGTCACGATTCCTGCACACAATTCATGATGACGAATACTCCTGTCAACAAAGGCTGTTTTTCATGAATTCCAATTGATTTTTCTGGGCTAAACAAAGCTCTCTTATACACACACATGCAACACAAACACACTCACACAAAAAATATATTTGAAGCTGAAGATAACATTGTCAAAACCTGATTTTGTACCTTGGAATCATGCAGTTACAGTATTAATATCCTACATTAAGGCCCCGGGGTTCATAATTCAGAATCATGAAATATGCTCCACTATAGAACCGACTTCTATTCTGATCACGTATAAGAGATGACATTTACTTTCACTAACAAGTAGGAAATAATACACTGATTGACTCGACCTGCTCACATTCTCTCTCTCTCTCTCTCTCTCTCTCTCTCTCTCTCTCTCTCTCTCTCTCTCTCTCTCTCCGTCCACCTCTATTGCTCCTCTCTGTGCAGACAGTTATTAAAAACAGTGAACCTGTCCGTCACGGGCAGTATTACATCCTCTGCTGCTCTGCTCTGCTCTGCTCTCCTCTCCTTGCCGTTTAAATGCATCAGCTGCGAGTGTTATGAGGTGTCACAGTGTCACACCGTGAGAACTGATCTGGGTTTGATCGACCCAAAGCTGAAGCTGAGATAAAAGATGAAACTCTACTATCTACTGCCTGAGAAATGGGCCCATTGTAGTGCCGAGGATCATGAAACATTAACCATATGAGAAACCAACCGGCTGTATCTGAGGATTATACAGTAGAATGAACCTTAATGCGTAAAGAATGCTGTAATGTTAAACGAGTTAAACAATCCCGGTATTTGCAGCAAAGAAGTAAGAAGAAGAAGAAGTTTCATGAAGTAACATTATATTTTAGTGTGCAGCCTTTATGTAGATTCAGTGTTTTGAGTCATTAAGACCCCAGGTTGGATTAATTTGTGGTTTAAACTACAAAGCAGCCCAATAACCGGGTCCAGACCCAGCAGATGGTGGCTGGATCCGACAGAGGATTGACCTTGTTACCTCTTGCAGATCTGGATTGGATTGTTTGTAATCTGGCCCAAAAACAGACTGACTGATCATCTGTGCTTAAAGCAAATGTCAGCACTTTCTTTTCTCTCTTTGGGGGGAAAAAAGAACAATCTGCTGTGACCTTCAAGTGAGAAGAGACGCTCTAAAAATAAGATCCCGGCTGCTGCGGCACGTCGTTGCCCTGTTTGGCGTCTATGTGTCACTTCATGCCACACACACGTTAGCATCGTCCTCTTGCTGATACCTGACAGGAAACACCTAACCTTGACACCTTGACTTGTAAAGACAGCATTTTCATTATAGGTCGTATTTGGCAATAAAGTACAGTTTGACTTTAACCCTGACCATGCTACGCTACATGTAGCAAGGTAGCAGGTTCAACTTTACTTCCGCTGTTGATGTGGAAACACATTTGCTAGGCTAGTGTAGATGAACAGCATTTGGGATTATGCTTAATGCGGAAGCTTGAAATTTGTGATAAGTTCAATTAAAATTAATGTACTGTGTGAAATGATTTACTTCTTTGGTGAGTTAGCTTTATAATAAGTGTGATAATGTGTCTTTAGTGAGTGATAAGCGTAGAGACGAGACTCCTCAGCTGCACCTCCACGTCCTGAGCAGCTCGGGGGTTTATTCCACCATGATCACCAACTGAAAATGTGTTATCCCTTATTTAATGACAAATGGATGAGATGTCAGTTTAGTGTGTAAATGTGAAGTAATCTATTGATGGAAGTGGCTTTGTGCTGTGTGATTTTGTGTACACGTTTGTAATGAAGAAACAGTGGGCCGTCTTTATACTCACACAGCACCATGCGTGAGTGTATTTGTGTGTGTGTGTGTCTGTATACATTCCCTGGTTTGCCGTGATGGATAGGGAACAAAAGGGAGGTGTGCGTGCGAGAGAGAGCAGGGAGGAGGAGGACGAAGAGGAGGAGGAGGAGGAGCAGCAAAAACACCACCTCCCACCCGCTGAGCCGTTTGGGCGTGGGGGGGTCAGAGGGGATATACTCCAGTTTTAGTGGCCTCTTTTCACGTGAACATATGCACACACACACACACACACACGCACACACACGCACACACACGCACACACACTCACACACACGCACACACACACACAAAAGCCTTCAGCCCCTTTCTGCCCCTTCCGTCCCTAATCTAGGCTCACAGTTGCCCCCCTCGACTAAGACTTATAATACAGACTAATCTGAGCTCCTTCAGACAAAACACCACTGTGACTGGCTGAGTTCAGGGCCGCACAACTAAACATATAGAACAAAACGTAGCAGCAACATTCCTGTCTCTATCTAAATCAAAACATGGCACGCTCTGGTGTTTTTAGTGGTTTGAAGCGTTGATACTCATGATTTCCTATCATCCAAAGAAATGCAAATAGGCAGGCAGGAATGTTTTACATTCCAGGAGACAAGAGAGGTGTATGAATGTAAAGGTCATTGTGGTGTTTGTGTGTTTTCACAGAGTGCAGGATAGTTCTGACAGGGTGTCACAAAGAGCACCTTGTTCTCCATCACCCAGGCTGTTATTGTAAGGAGCTTTGCACAATGTAATGTTGATGTTGTTGAGTAAGAAGTGGAGAGAGAGAGAGAGAGAGAGAGAGAGAGAGAGAGAGAGAGAGAGAGAGAGAGAGAGAGAGAGAGAGAGAGAGAGAGAGAGAGAGAGAGAGAGAGAGAGACCACCTGGGAATACAAGGAGCGACAGCTCAGGGGTCAACAACATGGAGACTCAATGCTGTATCGTACATTAAAAGATGCTTTAACCTGATTTCTTGCAACCTTTTGGTGCAGGTCAATAGCAGCAGGCCCACTTTAGAAACTGCACAGACAAACTGACTCAACCAGGAACAAGGAAGCATGTATCTCTTTTTCTTTCATGTCTTCTTTCATGCGTGTCTGACATGAATATAGGCCACAGATCAGATCGTCTCCTTACGGCTTATTATTTATTTCCCTGCAAGCTTGAATATAAATAATGCAGAGACCCCCTCCACCCCTCCAAACACACACACACACACACACACACACTGCGCCTATATACAAAACCCCAGTCAAAATAAAGAAGCTCTCCATTTCCACCTTTCTTTCTATTGGGTATCCTCACTTCCCCTCCCTCCCTCCGGTCACTCTTTAATTTGCTCTCTCTCTCTTTCTCCCTCTACCCCACATCCTCCCCGAGCACTTTCTCTTTCCCTTCCTCTCTCCCCTCCCCCTCTACCCCATTTATTTCCCTCCTTTCTCAATCCCCCGGCTCGTCTCCCTCTCATTCTCTCCCCCTCTTGTCCTTGTTTTGAGGATCCCTCGCTGGCTGAGTCGTCTGCGGCGGGGCAGATAAGACAGACGGAGGGGACGGAATGATAATCATGTTAAAGTCGCAGGAGTGATCCCCCGCCAATATTCAGCTCCAATGTTCGGTCGCAGCAGAAAATATGCGGTTTGACCCTGAGTTACTCACACTATTACATGGAGGTGTAGCAAGTTTTCCTCATTTCCTCTGCTCCTCTGCTCCTCTCCTCCTCTCCTCTCTCACCAAGGCGAGGAGGAGGAGGAGGATCTATTAAACAGGCCCAGCCCCCCTTTGCTCTGACTCGTTCACATTCTGTGACAGGCAAAGGCTGGGCTGTCCCAGGCATTATCTAAACACACACGCGCACACACACGCACACACAGACTCTGACACACATATACACACACATGCATCACACACACTGGCTGCGCTCACAGCTCAAGCCCTCTTAAAGCTGTTTTTCTGCTGGAGATCTCTAACGACACACAGCTGCTTCTCCTGGAGACAGAAGGGGGACTAGAGAGAAGAGAGGGAGGGGGAAAAGGGAGAGAAGGGAGGACAGAGAACAGAACCACCACCACCGGCCGCCTCTTAACTTCTGTCCCTGCGCCTGTGTGGCTCAGTGCAGTTGGTCGGCTCTTCGACTGAGGGGATTGTTTCCTGGTGCAGTTCAGGAGTTTTTTGGAGGGAGAGGGGTGGAAAGAGTAAATCAGGGAGGAGACATAGAAGAGGAGAGGGGTTGGAGTTCACATGACATAATCAGAGTGAATGGGTTGCCATGGTGACTCACCCAGGGAGCCTGACCCGTGGAGAGTGAATAGAGTGAACGCCTTGGCCACCAAGTGAACGATAAACTAAGGGAGTCACCAGAGAGAAAGAGAGGGAGAGAGAGAGAGAGAGAGAGAGAGAGAGAGAGAGAGAGAGAGAGGTAGGAGCAGAGGACAGCAGAGGAGCCGAGCAGAGGTTGAGAATGGAGGACGGATTTTCCAGCTACAGCAGCCTGTATGACACCTCCTCACTGCTACAGTTCTGCAACGGTAAAACTTCCTCGCTCTTCCTCCCTCATCCCTGTCTTCCCTCACGCTGTGTGTTATTTCTATGAACTTGACATGTCACCAGCTGACTGGCTTAACTTGACACCATGTGTGCGTGCCGGTGTGTGTGTGTGTGGATTGAGGTGTCTGTGTGTGTTGAGCTATTTTAGCTCCAGCTCCATAGGTTGCGGTGTAAAGTAGGTGTTTATCCTTTAAGTTGACTGCTGTAGGTGCTGTGTACATATTGTCTCATTGTGTAGATGTGCAGATGTAGAGAGGATTTAGCACCAAGCTTCACACTATTTCAGACTAGATTCATACAAGATTCAATAGATACAGACTTTGAATTGAAACGTTTATCCCATTTAAGCACAGATACGTTGTTTATTTGAGTTGGAAATTCTGGAATCTGGGCAGGAATAATGTCAACAATTTGTGAGGCAGCAGCCAACGGGAGATGAGATAAACAAAGAGGGAGGATGAGGAGCAGACTTGAGCTCACGGCGCTGCCCTGATTACTCTGGTTCAGGCTGATGTGAGGATCAGTGTGGTACGAATACATTTGCTCTCTCGCTCGCAGGCTGATTGCAATCAGGGTGAAACTGCATGACAGAAAGGAAGGAAGACATAGCAAGAGTGACAGACAAAACATCAGCGCTCCTGTTGCTTGCTGGCCTGATGTCATTTGTTCTCTGGAACCATATTTAGGGCTGCTCATGTTATGAGAGGGAGGGAGTGACTCAGAATGAAAGCAGCATGACACATCAGTCTGATATCATCCTAAGAAGTTGTAGATTCACTTCACTTGTTTTTTGGGACAAATCGTAGATGTTTTGTTTTGGACCGGTCAGGTGGTATCATCACTTTCTGAATCATCTCCAGCTTTTGTGCCCCACACACACAAAAGGGATTATGTCCTACACAATAAAGTGTAGCTGCTGCCTTTAACCCAGGCTGTGACACGGATCACTGTACCAGCTAAGCACACGTACACACTTAAACCTCCACACACTGGAACACACCCCAGAACTCCACTTAGCATGTCAGACTTACCTCATTTGTTTCCTAAAGTACATTTTTAATGACCACAGAGCAGTTAGGTTGAGTGTGTGGTGTTTAGTGAGTAGAAGCTGTCATCGTTGAGTAATGGCCATCACTGGATAATGAGAAAATCAATACTCTCTTTAAAGGTCACAGTAGCAGTCGGAAAGAAAATGATTTTATTTTATTTTATTTTATTTTATTTTATTTTATTTTATTTTATTTTATTTTATTTTATTTTATTTTTTTTTTATTTTGACATTCAATTATATTATATTTTTTTTTATTTTGACATTCTATTGGTACTTCATGTATGACATATTAAGGGCATATTTAGAGTTTGTGAAAAAGTTAGGAATTTAAAGTAAATTTAAAGAATTTGCTGCAACTCAATATTAGTAAATGCCTTTAATATTTTATACATTTATTCTCTGAATAGTAACTTCCTGCTTCTTTACTTTGAAAAATCCATAGATGAGTGATTCTGAGGTCACATGTAAAGGAAGATGACGTCTGGACTCTGATCCGATCCATTTCATACTGTGGTGATTTATGTGTTGTAGTAAAACAGAAGCACATGATGGCTCGTAAGTTGCAATAACAGGTTTGCGTTACCGCCTCTTATCTGTATTGTATTGTTATCTAGTCAGCAAAGTGTTGTCATGGATGGCGGCTCAGTGATAGAAGCAGGTGCAGCGGCCCGTGTTTATGGCGGCTTCATAAAGCTTCTCTTTGTAGTGTTCTTCACAGTGATTCAGTAACATAACCTTTGTCCCATAAGCTGCCATAAATCCCAGTGTGGCTTCAGGTTCAGCTGGTGTTACTGTCTCTGAGGGTCTGTGATTTGTTGATATGGCCAGAAACTCTGTTAAACATCTGGATTGTCCCGCCCTCGCCCACACATTCACTACACTGGACAGACCACGTCTCCTCTCTCCTAGGTGTCTCCATGTCCTCACACAGCCTGTGAGCTCTGTGAGAGGTCAGTATCCTTCACCATGTCATGGCTCCTCTCCATGAGAAAGTTGATGACATGCTGCAGAAACCGGGGATTTTCCAACCTCCAACTCCCTACGTTGTCTTTTGCTTTTCTACACACACACACACACGCGAACACACACATATGCAAGCAATGGAGACTCACAGTGAGAAAGCAAAGACTTGTTCGTTGTTCCAACAGAGTGGGTAATTGGGCTGAGTGTTACCTAAATGAGCGTGTGTGTTTGTGTGTGTGCATGTGTGTCGGGCCTGTAGGCCAAAATGATGTCATACTGTTCTGTTACTGCCATCCAGCTGATTCTAGTTCCACTTTAAGCACAAAAGTGTGATGTCATTCTCTCTCTCTCTCTCTCTCTATCTCTCTCTCTCTCTCTCTCTCTCTCTCTCTCTCTCTCTCTCTCTCTCTCTCTCTCTCTCTCTCTCTCTCTCTCTCTCTCTAGCTCTCGATTGTCCAACCACACTAATGTTCACAGACTAGGTCAGCTAAACAGCTTTGTCCTCAGGAGATCAGGGCTAGATCAGGCTAACACGCACTCACACACACACACACACACACACACACACACACACACACACACGCACGCACACACACACACACACACACACACACACACACACACACACACACACACACACACACAGATTGATTGGAGCTGATGGAGGTTTTTCCTCTCTGTGAAATCACATTTAGAATGTTCTGGTTCTGGAGAAGAGGGCGTCTCAGATTGAATTACGTCGTGTTGTGAGCCTGGTAACGACATTTCGGATGTTTTTCCAGAACTTAGCCAGGCTCTGTTGTCCATAGGCAGGATGATCGTGACCTTTTCATGTTATTGTTACGTTGAAGGACGTTGTGTTGGTTTTAGTTTGTTCACTACAAATTATAAGTCACTGGCTTTGGCCTCTGCTCACAGAAAACATGATGTAACTTTTCCTCACTGCTACTGACTACTTGCTTTATTCGAGTTTAATATACGTACATTTCTATCCAAGTTGATCGCCTCTGTGTAATGGCAGAAGAATGTAACTCAATATGCGGCTGGGAAGTGAAACTAAATCTAAAACTCTAAAGTCTAAATCTTATGATGAGGCTATAAAGAAAATGGTCAGCAATGATAATAGTATTCTAGAATGGGAGTTAATGGAGTGAAACATCAGTATGATCTCCATCTCACCAACACTGCACCCTGCTAATATGATTCTGTGCTCATTAGCTGCTGATGTACCGAGGAAGCAGAGCATCAGCTGATCCGTTCAGAAGGAAACCTGCCTCTCTCACAGCTCTGTAATGGCGATGATGGCACATTAATGTTCATCTCAGCGACGTCTCTCCATCCTCACAGCTCCATTATACTGTAATGCTCATTCACTTTTGGAGTTGATGAAGTCTGTTTACATTTGAAGCAAGCGTCCTCATTTCTCTCCGTGCTCCTGCTGCATACCAACAGGCATCCTGGCACACACACCTTGCTGCAGTGGCACTGTACTATTCTGGCACCAGCAGGGGAGGAGGAGGAGGAGGAGGGACAGAGGTACAGAGGAAGAGGGGGTGGAGAGATAGGGGCAGATGCTCAGGGTAGAGGAAGAGTCAGAGGCCTGTTTGATGTTGGTTGTGATGGTAGTCTGGATGCACAGTAGACTGGGCTTGGTTCCGTGTGGCCTCCTCCCTTTGCCCGACTGCGTATCTGTCTGCATCTAAACCCTCATTAAAGGAGGCACGTGTGGAGGGATTAAGATTAAAGCCCTGCTCACGTTACCTACCACAGGAGGAGGAGGAGGAGGAGGAGGGGAGACTGTGTGTGCCAGCGAAGCATTCTGGGACCATAAAACAGTGTGGGAAGCGCTGGTAGCGGATTTGTTTCCATATTTTAAAGTTAAAAAACTACTAAATTGACATGTACAACTGCTGGAAAATCTGAACTCATCTTCCTCGCTATGTTTTGCTCTTCCTCTCCTTCTTGCCATTCATCAAAACTCTCATAAAAACTCACCGAGGGGGAAAGTTGAATCACGATCAGATTATTCCCAACCTGCACACGGGTGTCGGCGTGGAGACAAAAGTGGAGAGGAACACGGCGCTTCACTCGCCCATCACTCATCTGAGTGTGACGTGCGTCAGAGCAGCAGTCTAATAAATATCGACCCTGATGGGATAAACCATCCACTCCTGCTGATTCACTTAGAGGCGGCCATTGATTTCCTATGGCCGCATCACTGAGAGATCACAAACCGCTCTCCATTTCTTCTTCCTCCCTCCCTGCTCCCTCCCGCTCTTCTTCATCCCTTTGTGTCTTTACCTCCTTCTTTCCCGTCCTCCACGCCGTGTTTCTCCTCATCTTCCCGTCATCCCATCCTTCTCTCTTACGTAACAGCGGAACAAAGGGGGCATTTCTGTGTTCAGACAGGCTGATATTGAGCAGTCACGCTGTCCTCGCCTGACTCCTTATCTCCCATCGCTTTTTCCTCCCCTCTCTCTCTCCTGATAGCGGCTCGCTCTGCCCTTTGCTTTCATGCTGCAGGATAGTGAGACACTATAGTCCAGCCTTGTGTCTTTACTGTGATTACTCTGCGTACACACGTGCAGGAAATGGCACAAAAATCCAATAAAAATTTACTGCTGCAGATTTGTGCTGCAGTAGAAAGGAGAGACTGTGTGTGTCCTTTAAGATTGGAATGTGTGTGTGTGTGTGTTTGGGTGTCAGCTAAGAATTGATAGCACTTATTTAATGAAAGCAGGGCCAAGCTGTTTAGCAGTCTTGCCCATCAGAAGTTGGCATCTTCATCTTTACATACACAGAGCAGAGTGCTAATCTGCACTGCATCATCTGCATAGAAACAGCCTGTGTGCTAAACAAGAGCAGGAACAAGAGCATCCAGAGCAGCTTTGGGAGCTCTGGGAGACTTCAACCGTAACCTGGAATCAGTTTGACGTTTGAATCTCCAAAGATTTTGCTCTGAATGTTTTTATTCAGCGTCAGGGTTAGGAGTCAACGTGCACACGGACACGGCAGATCTGTGTGTGTGTGTGTGTGTGTGTGTGTGTATGTGTGTGTGTGTTTCCGGTTGCCCTTGCGGTTTGAACTTAAGCGCTTCTCTTTCCCGTCTCTCGTAGGACACACTGACACACATTCATGCCGCCTCATTCCATGACCCAGTAAAACAATCAGGCATGTAGAAGGAGGAGTATGTGTGTCCCTGTGCTAAATATATATATAGCGTGTGTGTGTGTGTGTGTAAGGCTTCAGGCAGTGGAACGTGAGACAAGCTCTGTGTGTGTGTATGTGTGTGTGTGTGTGTGTGGCCATCAGAAGGTCGGGAAAGGAGACGCACAGAGGAATTCAGTGGCACGAGTCCTTGAGCTGGATGTCATGGATGCATGGATACAACGAAACAGCCAAAAACAGATATCTGTGTGTGTGTGTGCGCATGTGTGTGCGCACGCGTGTGTGTGTGTGTGCATAGCGACGGTCAGCGTGTTCAGCAGTGCGCCGGATTTTACCTGTGGGGGAGGGGGAGGAGTAATAAATCACAGCAGTCAGCAGAATCCCAGAGAGAAGTCATTATTGGTGGCCTGGGCTCGTTTCCTGAAGCTTCACAAGACGACAAACAAGAAAACACTAAATGAAATTACGACATAACCGCGTTTGAATGAAGTGTTTAGTAAAGCCTGTTCAGCTATTCAAATGTATTTCACATTAGTATGCAAATGATTTCCACCACAGATCATATGAGAGTGAAGTACGTGTGTGTATGTCTGTGTGTGTGTGTGTGTGTGTTTGTGTGTGTGTGCAGAGGAATTTGCCTGCATTCATGTGTGTGTATAAATCTCCCTTTTACTCCCTCAGTGTGTCACAAACCCATTTAAGATTAATTGAAGATCGTTTCCATCGCTGTGACTGGCTGAGCGTCGCTTTCTATTCTGTTTATGCTAATTGTCAGCATTTGCATGTTTGTCTCCAGTGAGTCCAGAGTCGCGCTACACGGATTTTAGTCGATCTTCGTCACGTTTTCCTCTGGCCAGTTGTGATTTGAACAGATATAATTAACCTCTGAGTGCCCGGAGTGAAGCTCCCACCGAGGCGCTCGCCAATCTAATTGCTGTCTTACATCTGCTGTTAATGGAAGGACCAAAGGGGGGAAAGCCCTGGCCCTGTGCGTGTGTGTGCGTGTGTGTGTGTATGTGTATGTGTCTTATTGCATGTTTTCGCCGTGGCTCTGACAGATGGAGAGGCAAGAGAGGAGAATCCCATTAGAGATTCCATTAAAAATAGATTCATGGAGTAACACAGGTGGGGAGATGAGAGAGGAAATGATGCGGACACGATGATGACCGTTTTGATTTGATGTCCTGATTTGTATTCTAGATCCGATCTTCACCATATTTCTGAGCCAGAGTTTAATTGTGTTATGTTTCATACTCTATTAGTGCCGTTACCTGGATGTTTAGCCTCACTGAGTAAATGGAGCGATTGTGAACAGCTGTTAAATCTTGCTGCTGTAGATATCAAACAATGCAGGAGTGTTTCGTTCCGTCTGTAGAATCAGAGGACCAGTGTGTGTGTTCTGATTCAGGCCTGGGAAATGTGTGTGTGTGCTGATGCTTGTGAATTGTCTATTGTGTGGTGAGCAGATATGGCGTCTATCCGAGCTTTCCACAGTAACAAACACGATTGCTGGCTGACTTATTGCTCTGTGGATCAGTAAACACACAGCTGAATGTTCCCAGGTTTCTTGGCTGTTTTTGAACGTTTGGATGGAGGAAAATGGTCTCAAATGAATCAATTACAGCATTTGATCATAAGAGATTTCCTGAAATGAAACTAACTATAGATCTGCAGCAGTGTGAGTGAACTCGAGGAGGCAAGACTTCAAATATGTGATAAAATTAAACTCTCCTTAGAAAGTAAAAAGAGTCTTAAACATTTCTCCTCTGTTTCTCCAGTCTGAATGCAAACACAGGGGTGGCAGATGTTCAGCACGGTGACGCTCCCTGTCCCACAGACTCTATCGCCGTCTCCATGTGGGTGTGTGTGTGGGTCTCTTGAGTCTGTTCTTGCACCATGGAAAGCTGGTGTCCCATAACAACAGCTTCACTGGATGGAACAACACACACACACACACACACACACACACACACACACACACACACACACACACACACTGGATGGAACGAGCGCCCCGCCCCCTGTTCCTTCCTGGATGCTTGTTGCTGGTGGACAAAGGCCTGTTCTATGTGGAGAAAGGTTGAGAGAGAGGAGTGGTGTATGTGTGTGTGTGTGTGTGTGTGTGTGTGTGTGTGTGTGTGTGTGTGTGTGTGTGTGTGTGTGTGTGTGTGTGTGTGTGTGTGTGTGTGTGTGTGTGTGTGTGTGTGTGAGCCTGGAGCCGGCGCCAAGCATGACTTAGTGCTTCAGAGGCCTGTTTCTTCACACTAACAAGAATCAAGCCTTTCTCTAAGCTGTTCATTCTGATCAGAGGCATCATGTCAATGTTAGATACCAGGATTGTTGCCATCACAACCATTGTGTCTAGTGGTGAGTCAGCAAAAAAGCCCCATCTTTCCTGTTTGCTCTTTTCTGTCTTTGAAATGAATAGAAAGGCATCTGACTGAGACTCTGGTGGGATTGTTGGGGGTTTCATCAGACAGAGACGGCGAGCGAGACAGACGTGCAGACAGACAGGCAGAGGGAGGCCAAAGTGGTGAGACAGAGAGAGAGAGAGAATACAAGTCCAGTCTGCTGATCAGCTCAAACTCCCTCACTGTCTGGATCGTTCACATGGAGAGAGATCTGCTTCACATATGCAGCATCATCCCCTCAGCACACCGGGAGAGCTTCCTCTTAGACTGTGTGTGTGTGTCTGTGTGTGTCTGTGTGTGTGTGTTTTTGCGCTGAGAAGCAGTTCTTTTGTCTCTCTCTCTTTCTTTCTTTCTGCATTCGTCATCAGTCAGCCTCAGAATAGCCTCAGGACTTGCACAGGCACACACACACACACACACACACACACACACACACACACACACACACACACACACACACACACACACACACACACACACACACACACACACACACACACACACATAACACACGCACACACAGATATTAAGGTGACGTGTGCTGCATCCTTTCATGTGTTCTCGGCCCTCAGTGAGCAGCAGCTTGTTCGCATATCACTTTCTCCACACCTCATTGATCCCCATTTTGTGTGTGTGTGTGTGTGTGTGGGAATGTGTCAGCCAGAGCGTGTGATGTTGACAGCATCAGCATGTGTGTGTGTCGGGGGATGCTTCCCATTTGACCTCGGTTTGACCTGAGGAAGGAGGGAGCCTATGGGAGGAAGGAAAGCTTTAACACAAGGACAGTAGGATGTCTCACAGGGGTTGTTTGGTGTCATCATGCTCCTCTTTGACACAAACACACACTCTTTACGACCCCACCCAACACACACACAGACACACACATTCTGACCCTTCTGCTTTGCTTCCTCGTAATGAAACGCTGAGTCACTCGTCCTGATTGTAGATATGTTGCTTTCTTATTTTCCAATATTAAATTTTCTACCTTTAATGTCAGACTTTCTACATTCTTGGCATTAAATTGGCATTTGATGGTGATTGAGTTCAGGCCGATGTTGTGTTGTTTACTTAGTATGACTCATTGTTTTTCGGGGAGAGATGAGATCAGAACCACGTGGACGAGGTCATGCAGATCCGGGCCTCTGCCATCTGCATCCGGCACCTCCACAGAACCTGCCAGCGCGGCGATGTCATCGCTGGGTGACAAACAGGGTTCACCCGTCACAATGTTGTGACAGCCGCGTTTCCCGTCGCCTGTTGGGTCCCTCCATCCTTTTGTTTGCCTCGATGGAATGATTGTTCCAAAACTCCCCACTGAGCCTCAGCTGAACCTCCATCAAGGCGATTTAACTCGGTTGTTTTGATTATCTGCACTGCCGAGTGAAGAGAAAATGGGCAGCGATTGAAGTGACATTTCCTGTAATCCTGTAGAGGGAATTGCAGAGGTGTGTGTGTGTGTGTATGTTTGAGTCCTACACGTGTAGGAGTGAGTCAGCTGGAAAATGTCAGCTTGCTCGTTCTGTTTGACTATTATTCATCTTCCACATCCTAAAGTCCTCATAGGGGAAATTGGTTAACAAGCTTGTGTTTTAATACTCATTATTGATGGCGGTGAGGTCAGTGGAGTGACTCACACACTCGTAATGCTCAGCAGAAAAGCCAAAATCACAGATGAGTCTTTCATTGCAAACAGCTGAGACAGTTTCACTCCGGAGCAAAGGGTTGCAACAGCTTTGGAGAAAGAGTAGGACAGATGTGTGTGATCTGTTTGTCCTGGTGGGCTGAATGACGGACGAGCGGGCGGGCGGGCGGGCGGTCGGTCGGTCCGGGCAGAGCGACAGCGGTTTGCATAATAGGGAGCAGAATGTCAAGATGCATTAGGAGACGAGACAGACAGAGACAACAGAAAAGAAAGACAACTTCTCTGAGCTGTGACCCGGACACGCAAAGTCAAAGAAATGAAGTGGTTTAACACACACACACACACTGAGAGACAGAGAGGGGGAGAGAGAGAGAGAGAGAGGAGAGGTTGGTGGGGTCACAACAACTCCAAACTTTCATTATAAACACACACACACACACACACACACACACACACACACACACACACACACACACACACACACACACACACACTCACACACATTCCACTGCATCAATCTAGAACAGCAAACTCCAGCTACAGGGAGGTTGCGTTCAGGTCTCCTCGGTCTTGGCAGCGGCGCTGGGTGACAGATGGAGGATGTTAGCGCAGCGCCATGAATTCAGGGCCGTGACAGTCAGTCATTGTGCTCCTCCGATTGATTGGTGTCATGGCGTCATTGTGCCAGTGCTGGGAGCAGGACGGTGCCAGATGCTTCTGCTCTGGAGGTCCGGTCTGCGCCGCACACTTCACAGATGAATACAAACAAGCGTCACTGCAGAGGCTCAGGTGAGGAGGAGAGAGGCGAAGGAAGTAGAAGTGGCGTTAGGCTGTATGAGACGAGAAAGCGTTTCCTTTGAGTTAGAAAGCTGCCCGCCGCGGACGCGTTAGCACAGGAATTGAGGTGGACGTATTTCTCATTGCACTTGTGTCACCTCTGCTGGGAGCCTAATGTGTTAGATGGTGCACCTGCAGTTTCAATCCAGCTCCATATCAGCAGCGGGGAGCTTTGCATTATGGGAGGATCGCTGGAAATAACCAAACCATGCATACAAACTCTGAGGCGTCACGTCTGCTGAACCCTCCAGACCGCCAGCCTTCAAACAACACACAGCTCCTGGTCTCTTCTTATTTGTCCAGTGGAGTATTAATCAGCAGGCAGCAGTAATGGTGGTGACAGCAGCAGCTTGATGTAAAGCAGAGCGTGTGTGAGCGTGTGCATGCTTCACGTGCGCGTGTGTGTATGTACTCTCAGATCAGTTCCGCTATATTGCATTCATTCAGATTCCTATTTTCTTCTACATGCCTGCGTCCCCTCTGTTTAATGCTCTAATTTGCCCTCCTGTCTCATCTGGACGCTCTGACTGAGGCGATTCATAACCAGCTAACAGGCACAGCAGTTTGCTCACTAATGGAATTTGTCCGGCCAATAAACAAATCTGTAAAATTGCCTCTCCTGCATGTTCTGCCTATTAAATTAGCAGAAGCTCTCTAGACGCCTTTTTGCAATGAAAAACACATTGGAGCTAATGAGCAGCAGGCAGGACAGACAGACTGTGGTCGACCTGTTCAAAACGCTGATATTTGTCTCTGTACTTACAGAAGTTGTGATCTTCACCTGATTTGCGTGGTGCAGATTGAAGAGGAGCGCTGCAGATTTGCCTAATCACCAGACGGCTCTGATGCATAATGCAGCAGACTGTTATTACAGGTCTGCGGGGAAAACACAGCAGCCGTTTACATTAATATTTCATCAAGACGCTGTGACATCAAAGTCTTAATGGAGGAGACGCAGCTTCCGTATACGTGTGTGTGTGTGTGTGAGTGTGTGTGTGTGTGTGTGTGTGCTCGTGTTTCTGCGTTAATGAAGTGGACCCTGGTGGCCTGAGCTCGGCCTCTCAGGGCGTCAGGTGCAGAGGTGATTATAATGTGTTAAGTTAGTTTAAACTAAAGGACTGACAGATATTCAAAGCAGCCTCATGAATAAAAGTCTATTGAAGG
Organism: Genypterus blacodes; assembly: GCF_046128005.1. Taxonomy (NCBI): domain Eukaryota; kingdom Metazoa; phylum Chordata; class Actinopteri; order Ophidiiformes; family Ophidiidae; genus Genypterus; species Genypterus blacodes. The sequence goes on from NW_027466949.1 coordinate 2,267,246, forward strand.
CAGGGGAAGTTCTTTATATGGTGCAGACAAAAGCTCGCTCACACGTTCAAGCACAGATCAGTCGGCTCGCGGTTTGAAAAGGGTTTTTATTTGTTATTTGATTCCCGTCTGCACTGTGACTTTGCTTTCTGTCTCACTTCCTCTGCATTAAAGATGTGCATATTAACCCTTTATGTATCGGCACAAATCAATGCAATCAGTCTTGTTTTTGATGCCTATAATGTTGAGCTTTTGGTGAGTTGTCTATTCAGTTTT